>NC_134699.1:61897383-61992383 GCF_050947455.1 Rhinoderma darwinii
TGATATTACGTTTAACTAAATTTGGGGCGTCTGTGTACAGCCTAAACTGTGTCTAGTTTAATGAACGACCCTAAACTGTACCTACTACGTTCCGACAGTATTACACTCTGTGTGAGTTATGATGATCAAAAAGGGCAAGAATTCCATCCTTGATCGGAGTGTGTATCATTATGAGGTTTTTCCGATAGGAGTTTTGAGGATGGTCTGTGGATCATCATGATATTACAAATCTTTGGCATCTCTACCTATTACATGTCTGTCCCGTAATCTGTGTTTATCCGCTTCAGGTCTCCAGGGTTACGAAGGACGCTTTATCGTCACACTTCAGCCTGATTGGCTGGGCTGTTTGGGGGCTCGCCACAGTCCGGATACGTCACTGCTGGGACGTGTCTTTGTCTGATTGGTGGTGGGCTGACAGCCTCGTCAGTGCAGGGGGAGGGCTCTAGCCCTTCATATGCTCCCAGTCTCGCCGGCTCGTGTGCGGCCATTTGTATTAGAGTCGTGCACGAGCCGGGAGAAATAAATGTTAGCACGAAATTGTGCTTAACCGGCATCAACTTTAACAATCCCTGATGATGTGTCACACCTACCAGTGACATTGAAACGCGTAGGGTTGTCCTAATTAATGCAGCGGTGGTTCGGAGAATTGTCCAAGATTAGTCCGTCAACAGGACTAACTCTTCTCTCTGACCACTTGTTGTGAGCCCGGTGGGCTGGAATTATTTTCTCTCAGCAAGTTGCTGTCAGGGCTGTATACTATAAGAGGAGAGTCTCACCACCTCCTATCCCTGACTACCTTGTCTGAGCCTGAATATATGTCACTATTGGGCTATATGAGCCATATTTTATAATATATTAATAAAATTCAATTTTAATCGTTCTAATCAGGCAGTCAATCTATCTATTCAGTGAACGACATTTACATTACCATTAAGTGGATTCATCATACTAATATACTCCATTCTAGTGGAGATGGCAGGATTTTTGACAGGGGACATTGATATGGATAAATGGGTGCATGATGCTAAAGAGGTATTTTCGGAGAATGAAATTGTGTCGTCCACCCAGAGTTTTAGTATTACGGCTTCCTTTCGCCAACTCACAAAAGCCTATAAAGATCATCTTAGATCATGGTGGGAGGTTCAAACGTTGGAAACATATATTAAAAATCAGATCGTCCCAAGAGGTTTGAGGATCTCATTGACTCCTGCAGCGAGAATTAGATCACCTGATTTTCTCAAAAAATGGGAAAAGGAGTCAATTGAATCTTCGTTGAGATTCATGGGAATATTGCTGGAGGAGGAAAAAAACTGCTTAGTCAGGAGCACACAGGAATTGAAAGATGGTATTAATCTGGTACACAAATTTGTGAGTAATCAAGAGTATGAGAGGAAAGAGACTGTTTTACAACAGACAGTGGAAAAGTTTATCAGTAACATTAAGGAAAGAAAACATTTTCAGTTCGTGCGCGATACTCTCGATTTCAAAGAGGGTAGAATATTTGACTATAGTATAAGAACTGGTGCGTCCCATGAAGTGGACACAGATGTGTCCTCCTCCGAGCAAGAATTTTCTGACTCAGAGCATTTCAAAAACCACCCCAGACGACAACGGGGAGGGATGGAGTCAGGCAGATATGTTAACCGCGGTAACCAAAGAGGTAGGGGCAGAGGAAAAGCAGCCAATCGGGGTGGTTTTTTATCCAAGAGCCACCCTATCTCAGAGTACCTCTTGAGGGACAGAAGGGAGGTTTAAGATCAGGACCTCCAGTATCTAGGGATGAATCCCAGGTGATTAATTTGTCCTCCCGAACGTTATCTGCGGAGGAACTGGGCATCCTTAGTAAGGGACTATCATTTGTCCCTACCAATAGGTTTGATTTGTTTCAATGGGTTAAGGATCTTAACCTGTTTGCACGTAAACTCAAATGGAAGAAGTTCTTCAAGACACATGACCAACGTCAATGTACTGAACTGGGGATTATGGAAGAGGATTTACCAAACCTCAGGCTGTTGGAGGGTCTATGGGAAGAAAGTCACAGGGAAGAGGGTAAGGGTCCCTTTACCACACTTAGGGTACCCTCGACGAAATTTGCTCCCCTGAATGACAACACCCCGATCGATGTTTTCGTTAAAGTAGTGGAGGACCAACTCAGATTACTCGATCATTCCAGGCCTTCTGGTTTCAATACAACACAAGATGAAATGGTCGCTTTACGATCACTTGAGGGTGATGACACTATCATAATAAAGCCCTCTGATAAGGGTGGTAATGTTGTGGTAATGGACCGCACGAGATATAGCATGATGTGCTACCAGATATTAAATGACCATCAATGTTATAAAGTGTTGGAATCCGATCCTTCCATAATTTTCAGAAATCAATTGAAATGTATCCTGAGCTCAGCCAAATGCCTCAGCCTAATTAGTGAGAAGGAAATGGCGTTTATGCTGCCCGATTTTCCACAGACGGCCACCTTCTATTGTCTCCCAAAAATGCACAAAGGGACTAAGCCACTGAAGGGTAGGCCAATTGTGTCAGGAATCGACAGCCTGTCTCAAAATGCAAGCATCTACATCGACCAGATTCTTAGACCTTTTGTGGTGTCCCTTCCTTCATATGTAAGGGACACTATGGATGTCTTGCGTAAGCTTGAAGGCATACGCTGCGATCAGGATGTCCTATTGGCATCACTTGATGTGGAAGCCCTATATAGCTCCATTCCTCATGATCAGGGGTGTGTAGCTGTCGAATACTTTCTGAAGGGTAAGGGCACACAGTTTCAGACTCACAACGAGTTTGTTGTAATATTGCTTAGGTTTATTCTAGAGCATAATTCTTTTATCTTTGACCAGAAAACGTACCATCAACTCAGGGGTGTGGCTATGGGAAGCCCCTGTGCTCCCACATATGCCAATTTGTACTTGGGCTGGTGGGAGCATGAAACTGTCTTTAATGATGGAATGGAAAAATGGACATCGTGCATCGTGCTATGGCTGAGATTTATAGACGATATCCTGATCCTCTGGAAAGGTACCAAGGCACAATTTGAGGAATTTGTGGCGACTCTTAATGTAAACAATCTGGGCTTATTTTTTACTTGTGAGATCAATGACAACAAGATCACGTTTCTTGATATTTTGATCTCGAAAACACCATCTGGGAACATCCAAACCAACATGTTCCGTAAAAAGACTGCCACTAATAGTCTCCTCAGATGGGAAAGCTGCCATCCAGCTAACCTTAAACGTGGAATACCCAAGGGCCAGTTCCTGAGGGCGAGACGCAACTGTTCCACTATATCAGACTATAAAATGTCAGCGAGGGAACTGGAGGACAGGTTTAGACGGAGAGGATATCCGAAACATGTTCTCAAACAGGCCTATCAAAATGCACTTGGATGCAACCGAAATGATCTTCTTAACCCCAAATCACGTTTGAAGGATGATGACACTATACGGATCATTGGTACTTACGACTCTGCTAGTAAGGAGGTTAGAGAAATCCTGCAGAGATATTGGGGAATTTTGCAAGCTGACCCTGACGTTGGTAATCTGGTAGGGGACTCTCCCTTTATAACATACAAAAGAGGGCGCAATATAAAAGATCATCTTGTGCATAGCCACATGAGCACACAAAACAAACCAAACACCTGGTTGGACAGGGGGTTCAATGGGAGTTACAGATGTGGCTCATGTAAGGCATGCGACTCGATTTTGTGCAGTAAAAATTTCAAAAGCACCAAGACTGGCAGGGTGTTTGACAATAGGTCCTATATTAACTGTAAGACCAAAGGTGTAGTTTATCTGATCACATGTGGCTGCCAATTACAGTATATAGGCAAAACGAAGAGAGAATTTAGAAGGAGGATTAGGGACCACATTGGGGATATAAGGAGAAAGGATGATACTCCGGTGTCGCGGCATGTATGGGAATGCCATAATGGTGACTCCTTGACATTGAAATTTCAAGGGATTGAACACGTTAAACCTTTGGCGAGAGGTGGTGATCATGATAAGAAGATCTTACAAAAAGAAGCGCAGTGGATCTTTCGTATGCAAACTATGAGTCCCGCCGGTTTAAATGAAAAGATCTCATATGCATGCTTTCTGTGAGCATAACATCAAAGAAATCTATTTCCTTTGTTTACTTTTTCCCCCCATGTGGGTGGTGGTATGTGTGGCACAACTATGCACCTGACCTCCCCTAACAGTATCATCTGTGTGTTTTCACATTAAACTACTGCTGACCCCTGTTCACACTGTTAGAGGACTCATATGCGGTTTTTTCTCTAACTGATTCATTGAATATGTGATATTACGTTTAACTAAATTTGGGGCGTCTGTGTACAGCCTAAACTGTGTCTAGTTTAATGAACGACCCTAAACTGTACCTACTACGTTCCGACAGTATTACACTCTGTGTGAGTTATGATGATCAAAAAGGGCAAGAATTCCATCCTTGATCGGAGTGTGTATCATTATGAGGTTTTTCCGATAGGAGTTTTGAGGATGGTCTGTGGATCATCATGATATTACAAATCTTTGGCATCTCTACCTATTACATGTCTGTCCCGTAATCTGTGTTTATCCGCTTCAGGTCTCCAGGGTTACGAAGGACGCTTTATCGTCACACTTCAGCCTGATTGGCTGGGCTGTTTGGGGGCTCGCCACAGTCCGGATACGTCACTGCTGGGACGTGTCTTTGTCTGATTGGTGGTGGGCTGACAGCCTCGTCAGTGCAGGGGGAGGGCTCTAGCCCTTCATATGCTCCCAGTCTCGCCGGCTCGTGTGCGGCCATTTGTATTAGAGTCGTGCACGAGCCGGGAGAAATAAATGTTAGCACGAAATTGTGCTTAACCGGCATCAACTTTAACAATCCCTGATGATGTGTCACACCTACCAGTGACATTGAAACGCGTAGGGTTGTCCTAATTAATGCAGCGGTGGTTCGGAGAATTGTCCAAGATTAGTCCGTCAACAGGACTAACTCTTCTCTCTGACCACTTGTTGTGAGCCCGGTGGGCTGGAATTATTTTCTCTCAGCAAGTTGCTGTCAGGGCTGTATACTATAAGAGGAGAGTCTCACCACCTCCTATCCCTGACTACCTTGTCTGAGCCTGAATATATGTCACTATTGGGCTATATGAGCCATATTTTATAATATATTAATAAAATTCAATTTTAATCGTTCTAATCAGGCAGTCAATCTATCTATTCAGTGAACGACATTTACATTACCATTAAGTGGATTCATCATACTAATATACTCCATTCTAGTGGAGATGGCAGGATTTTTGACAGGGGACATTGATATGGATAAATGGGTGCATGATGCTAAAGAGGTATTTTCGGAGAATGAAATTGTGTCGTCCACCCAGAGTTTTAGTATTACGGCTTCCTTTCGCCAACTCACAAAAGCCTATAAAGATCATCTTAGATCATGGTGGGAGGTTCAAACGTTGGAAACATATATTAAAAATCAGATCGTCCCAAGAGGTTTGAGGATCTCATTGACTCCTGCAGCGAGAATTAGATCACCTGATTTTCTCAAAAAATGGGAAAAGGAGTCAATTGAATCTTCGTTGAGATTCATGGGAATATTGCTGGAGGAGGAAAAAAACTGCTTAGTCAGGAGCACACAGGAATTGAAAGATGGTATTAATCTGGTACACAAATTTGTGAGTAATCAAGAGTATGAGAGGAAAGAGACTGTTTTACAACAGACAGTGGAAAAGTTTATCAGTAACATTAAGGAAAGAAAACATTTTCAGTTCGTGCGCGATACTCTCGATTTCAAAGAGGGTAGAATATTTGACTATAGTATAAGAACTGGTGCGTCCCATGAAGTGGACACAGATGTGTCCTCCTCCGAGCAAGAATTTTCTGACTCAGAGCATTTTAAAAACCACCCCAGACGACAACGGGGAGGGATGGAGTCAGGCAGATATGTTAACCGCGGTAACCAAAGAGGTAGGGGCAGAGGAAAAGCAGCCAATCGGGGTGGTTTTTTATCCAAGAGCCACCCTATCTCAGAGTACCTCTTGAGGGACAGAAGGGAGGTTTAAGATCAGGACCTCCAGTATCTAGGGATGAATCCCAGGTGATTAATTTGTCCTCCCGAACGTTATCTGCGGAGGAACTGGGCATCCTTAGTAAGGGACTATCATTTGTCCCTACCAATAGGTTTGATTTGTTTCAATGGGTTAAGGATCTTAACCTGTTTGCACGTAAACTCAAATGGAAGAAGTTCTTCAAGACACATGACCAACGTCAATGTACTGAACTGGGGATTATGGAAGAGGATTTACCAAACCTCAGGCTGTTGGAGGGTCTATGGGAAGAAAGTCACAGGGAAGAGGGTAAGGGTCCCTTTACCACACTTAGGGTACCCTCGACGAAATTTGCTCCCCTGAATGACAACACCCCGATCGATGTTTTCGTTAAAGTAGTGGAGGACCAACTCAGATTACTCGATCATTCCAGGCCTTCTGGTTTCAATACAACACAAGATGAAATGGTCGCTTTACGATCACTTGAGGGTGATGACACTATCATAATAAAGCCCTCTGATAAGGGTGGTAATGTTGTGGTAATGGACCGCACGAGATATAGCATGATGTGCTACCAGATATTAAATGACCATCAATGTTATAAAGTGTTGGAATCCGATCCTTCCATAATTTTCAGAAATCAATTGAAATGTATCCTGAGCTCAGCCAAATGCCTCAGCCTAATTAGTGAGAAGGAAATGGCGTTTATGCTGCCCGATTTTCCACAGACGGCCACCTTCTATTGTCTCCCAAAAATGCACAAAGGGACTAAGCCACTGAAGGGTAGGCCAATTGTGTCAGGAATCGACAGCCTGTCTCAAAATGCAAGCATCTACATCGACCAGATTCTTAGACCTTTTGTGGTGTCCCTTCCTTCATATGTAAGGGACACTATGGATGTCTTGCGTAAGCTTGAAGGCATACGCTGCGATCAGGATGTCCTATTGGCATCACTTGATGTGGAAGCCCTATATAGCTCCATTCCTCATGATCAGGGGTGTGTAGCTGTCGAATACTTTCTGAAGGGTAAGGGCACACAGTTTCAGACTCACAACGAGTTTGTTGTAATATTGCTTAGGTTTATTCTAGAGCATAATTCTTTTATCTTTGACCAGAAAACGTACCATCAACTCAGGGGTGTGGCTATGGGAAGCCCCTGTGCTCCCACATATGCCAATTTGTACTTGGGCTGGTGGGAGCATGAAACTGTCTTTAATGATGGAATGGAAAAATGGACATCGTGCATCGTGCTATGGCTGAGATTTATAGACGATATCCTGATCCTCTGGAAAGGTACCAAGGCACAATTTGAGGAATTTGTGGCGACTCTTAATGTAAACAATCTGGGCTTATTTTTTACTTGTGAGATCAATGACAACAAGATCACGTTTCTTGATATTTTGATCTCGAAAACACCATCTGGGAACATCCAAACCAACATGTTCCGTAAAAAGACTGCCACTAATAGTCTCCTCAGATGGGAAAGCTGCCATCCAGCTAACCTTAAACGTGGAATACCCAAGGGCCAGTTCCTGAGGGCGAGACGCAACTGTTCCACTATATCAGACTATAAAATGTCAGCGAGGGAACTGGAGGACAGGTTTAGACGGAGAGGATATCCGAAACATGTTCTCAAACAGGCCTATCAAAATGCACTTGGATGCAACCGAAATGATCTTCTTAACCCCAAATCACGTTTGAAGGATGATGACACTATACGGATCATTGGTACTTACGACTCTGCTAGTAAGGAGGTTAGAGAAATCCTGCAGAGATATTGGGGAATTTTGCAAGCTGACCCTGACGTTGGTAATCTGGTAGGGGACTCTCCCTTTATAACATACAAAAGAGGGCGCAATATAAAAGATCATCTTGTGCATAGCCACATGAGCACACAAAACAAACCAAACACCTGGTTGGACAGGGGGTTCAATGGGAGTTACAGATGTGGCTCATGTAAGGCATGCGACTCGATTTTGTGCAGTAAAAATTTCAAAAGCACCAAGACTGGCAGGGTGTTTGACAATAGGTCCTATATTAACTGTAAGACCAAAGGTGTAGTTTATCTGATCACATGTGGCTGCCAATTACAGTATATAGGCAAAACGAAGAGAGAATTTAGAAGGAGGATTAGGGACCACATTGGGGATATAAGGAGAAAGGATGATACTCCGGTGTCGCGGCATGTATGGGAATGCCATAATGGTGACTCCTTGACATTGAAATTTCAAGGGATTGAACACGTTAAACCTTTGGCGAGAGGTGGTGATCATGATAAGAAGATCTTACAAAAAGAAGCGCAGTGGATCTTTCGTATGCAAACTATGAGTCCCGCCGGTTTAAATGAAAAGATCTCATATGCATGCTTTCTGTGAGCATAACATCAAAGAAATCTATTTCCTTTGTTTACTTTTTCCCCCCATGTGGGTGGTGGTATGTGTGGCACAACTATGCACCTGACCTCCCCTAACAGTATCATCTGTGTGTTTTCACATTAAACTACTGCTGACCCCTGTTCACACTGTTAGAGGACTCATATGCGGTTTTTTCTCTAACTGATTCATTGAATATGTGATATTACGTTTAACTAAATTTGGGGCGTCTGTGTACAGCCTAAACTGTGTCTAGTTTAATGAACGACCCTAAACTGTACCTACTACGTTCCGACAGTATTACACTCTGTGTGAGTTATGATGATCAAAAAGGGCAAGAATTCCATCCTTGATCGGAGTGTGTATCATTATGAGGTTTTTCCGATAGGAGTTTTGAGGATGGTCTGTGGATCATCATGATATTACAAATCTTTGGCATCTCTACCTATTACATGTCTGTCCCGTAATCTGTGTTTATCCGCTTCAGGTCTCCAGGGTTACGAAGGACGCTTTATCGTCACACTTCAGCCTGATTGGCTGGGCTGTTTGGGGGCTCGCCACAGTCCGGATACGTCACTGCTGGGACGTGTCTTTGTCTGATTGGTGGTGGGCTGACAGCCTCGTCAGTGCAGGGGGAGGGCTCTAGCCCTTCATATGCTCCCAGTCTCGCCGGCTCGTGTGCGGCCATTTGTATTAGAGTCGTGCACGAGCCGGGAGAAATAAATGTTAGCACGAAATTGTGCTTAACCGGCATCAACTTTAACAATCCCTGATGATGTGTCACACCTACCAGTGACATTGAAACGCGTAGGGTTGTCCTAATTAATGCAGCGGTGGTTCGGAGAATTGTCCAAGATTAGTCCGTCAACAGGACTAACTCTTCTCTCTGACCACTTGTTGTGAGCCCGGTGGGCTGGAATTATTTTCTCTCAGCAAGTTGCTGTCAGGGCTGTATACTATAAGAGGAGAGTCTCACCACCTCCTATCCCTGACTACCTTGTCTGAGCCTGAATATATGTCACTATTGGGCTATATGAGCCATATTTTATAATATATTAATAAAATTCAATTTTAATCGTTCTAATCAGGCAGTCAATCTATCTATTCAGTGAACGACATTTACATTACCATTAAGTGGATTCATCATACTAATATACTCCATTCTAGTGGAGATGGCAGGATTTTTGACAGGGGACATTGATATGGATAAATGGGTGCATGATGCTAAAGAGGTATTTTCGGAGAATGAAATTGTGTCGTCCACCCAGAGTTTTAGTATTACGGCTTCCTTTCGCCAACTCACAAAAGCCTATAAAGATCATCTTAGATCATGGTGGGAGGTTCAAACGTTGGAAACATATATTAAAAATCAGATCGTCCCAAGAGGTTTGAGGATCTCATTGACTCCTGCAGCGAGAATTAGATCACCTGATTTTCTCAAAAAATGGGAAAAGGAGTCAATTGAATCTTCGTTGAGATTCATGGGAATATTGCTGGAGGAGGAAAAAAACTGCTTAGTCAGGAGCACACAGGAATTGAAAGATGGTATTAATCTGGTACACAAATTTGTGAGTAATCAAGAGTATGAGAGGAAAGAGACTGTTTTACAACAGACAGTGGAAAAGTTTATCAGTAACATTAAGGAAAGAAAACATTTTCAGTTCGTGCGCGATACTCTCGATTTCAAAGAGGGTAGAATATTTGACTATAGTATAAGAACTGGTGCGTCCCATGAAGTGGACACAGATGTGTCCTCCTCCGAGCAAGAATTTTCTGACTCAGAGCATTTTAAAAACCACCCCAGACGACAACGGGGAGGGATGGAGTCAGGCAGATATGTTAACCGCGGTAACCAAAGAGGTAGGGGCAGAGGAAAAGCAGCCAATCGGGGTGGTTTTTTATCCAAGAGCCACCCTATCTCAGAGTACCTCTTGAGGGACAGAAGGGAGGTTTAAGATCAGGACCTCCAGTATCTAGGGATGAATCCCAGGTGATTAATTTGTCCTCCCGAACGTTATCTGCGGAGGAACTGGGCATCCTTAGTAAGGGACTATCATTTGTCCCTACCAATAGGTTTGATTTGTTTCAATGGGTTAAGGATCTTAACCTGTTTGCACGTAAACTCAAATGGAAGAAGTTCTTCAAGACACATGACCAACGTCAATGTACTGAACTGGGGATTATGGAAGAGGATTTACCAAACCTCAGGCTGTTGGAGGGTCTATGGGAAGAAAGTCACAGGGAAGAGGGTAAGGGTCCCTTTACCACACTTAGGGTACCCTCGACGAAATTTGCTCCCCTGAATGACAACACCCCGATCGATGTTTTCGTTAAAGTAGTGGAGGACCAACTCAGATTACTCGATCATTCCAGGCCTTCTGGTTTCAATACAACACAAGATGAAATGGTCGCTTTACGATCACTTGAGGGTGATGACACTATCATAATAAAGCCCTCTGATAAGGGTGGTAATGTTGTGGTAATGGACCGCACGAGATATAGCATGATGTGCTACCAGATATTAAATGACCATCAATGTTATAAAGTGTTGGAATCCGATCCTTCCATAATTTTCAGAAATCAATTGAAATGTATCCTGAGCTCAGCCAAATGCCTCAGCCTAATTAGTGAGAAGGAAATGGCGTTTATGCTGCCCGATTTTCCACAGACGGCCACCTTCTATTGTCTCCCAAAAATGCACAAAGGGACTAAGCCACTGAAGGGTAGGCCAATTGTGTCAGGAATCGACAGCCTGTCTCAAAATGCAAGCATCTACATCGACCAGATTCTTAGACCTTTTGTGGTGTCCCTTCCTTCATATGTAAGGGACACTATGGATGTCTTGCGTAAGCTTGAAGGCATACGCTGCGATCAGGATGTCCTATTGGCATCACTTGATGTGGAAGCCCTATATAGCTCCATTCCTCATGATCAGGGGTGTGTAGCTGTCGAATACTTTCTGAAGGGTAAGGGCACACAGTTTCAGACTCACAACGAGTTTGTTGTAATATTGCTTAGGTTTATTCTAGAGCATAATTCTTTTATCTTTGACCAGAAAACGTACCATCAACTCAGGGGTGTGGCTATGGGAAGCCCCTGTGCTCCCACATATGCCAATTTGTACTTGGGCTGGTGGGAGCATGAAACTGTCTTTAATGATGGAATGGAAAAATGGACATCGTGCATCGTGCTATGGCTGAGATTTATAGACGATATCCTGATCCTCTGGAAAGGTACCAAGGCACAATTTGAGGAATTTGTGGCGACTCTTAATGTAAACAATCTGGGCTTATTTTTTACTTGTGAGATCAATGACAACAAGATCACGTTTCTTGATATTTTGATCTCGAAAACACCATCTGGGAACATCCAAACCAACATGTTCCGTAAAAAGACTGCCACTAATAGTCTCCTCAGATGGGAAAGCTGCCATCCAGCTAACCTTAAACGTGGAATACCCAAGGGCCAGTTCCTGAGGGCGAGACGCAACTGTTCCACTATATCAGACTATAAAATGTCAGCGAGGGAACTGGAGGACAGGTTTAGACGGAGAGGATATCCGAAACATGTTCTCAAACAGGCCTATCAAAATGCACTTGGATGCAACCGAAATGATCTTCTTAACCCCAAATCACGTTTGAAGGATGATGACACTATACGGATCATTGGTACTTACGACTCTGCTAGTAAGGAGGTTAGAGAAATCCTGCAGAGATATTGGGGAATTTTGCAAGCTGACCCTGACGTTGGTAATCTGGTAGGGGACTCTCCCTTTATAACATACAAAAGAGGGCGCAATATAAAAGATCATCTTGTGCATAGCCACATGAGCACACAAAACAAACCAAACACCTGGTTGGACAGGGGGTTCAATGGGAGTTACAGATGTGGCTCATGTAAGGCATGCGACTCGATTTTGTGCAGTAAAAATTTCAAAAGCACCAAGACTGGCAGGGTGTTTGACAATAGGTCCTATATTAACTGTAAGACCAAAGGTGTAGTTTATCTGATCACATGTGGCTGCCAATTACAGTATATAGGCAAAACGAAGAGAGAATTTAGAAGGAGGATTAGGGACCACATTGGGGATATAAGGAGAAAGGATGATACTCCGGTGTCGCGGCATGTATGGGAATGCCATAATGGTGACTCCTTGACATTGAAATTTCAAGGGATTGAACACGTTAAACCTTTGGCGAGAGGTGGTGATCATGATAAGAAGATCTTACAAAAAGAAGCGCAGTGGATCTTTCGTATGCAAACTATGAGTCCCGCCGGTTTAAATGAAAAGATCTCATATGCATGCTTTCTGTGAGCATAACATCAAAGAAATCTATTTCCTTTGTTTACTTTTTCCCCCCATGTGGGTGGTGGTATGTGTGGCACAACTATGCACCTGACCTCCCCTAACAGTATCATCTGTGTGTTTTCACATTAAACTACTGCTGACCCCTGTTCACACTGTTAGAGGACTCATATGCGGTTTTTTCTCTAACTGATTCATTGAATATGTGATATTACGTTTAACTAAATTTGGGGCGTCTGTGTACAGCCTAAACTGTGTCTAGTTTAATGAACGACCCTAAACTGTACCTACTACGTTCCGACAGTATTACACTCTGTGTGAGTTATGATGATCAAAAAGGGCAAGAATTCCATCCTTGATCGGAGTGTGTATCATTATGAGGTTTTTCCGATAGGAGTTTTGAGGATGGTCTGTGGATCATCATGATATTACAAATCTTTGGCATCTCTACCTATTACATGTCTGTCCCGTAATCTGTGTTTATCCGCTTCAGGTCTCCAGGGTTACGAAGGACGCTTTATCGTCACACTTCAGCCTGATTGGCTGGGCTGTTTGGGGGCTCGCCACAGTCCGGATACGTCACTGCTGGGACGTGTCTTTGTCTGATTGGTGGTGGGCTGACAGCCTCGTCAGTGCAGGGGGAGGGCTCTAGCCCTTCATATGCTCCCAGTCTCGCCGGCTCGTGTGCGGCCATTTGTATTAGAGTCGTGCACGAGCCGGGAGAAATAAATGTTAGCACGAAATTGTGCTTAACCGGCATCAACTTTAACAATCCCTGATGATGTGTCACACCTACCAGTGACATTGAAACGCGTAGGGTTGTCCTAATTAATGCAGCGGTGGTTCGGAGAATTGTCCAAGATTAGTCCGTCAACAGGACTAACTCTTCTCTCTGACCACTTGTTGTGAGCCCGGTGGGCTGGAATTATTTTCTCTCAGCAAGTTGCTGTCAGGGCTGTATACTATAAGAGGAGAGTCTCACCACCTCCTATCCCTGACTACCTTGTCTGAGCCTGAATATATGTCACTATTGGGCTATATGAGCCATATTTTATAATATATTAATAAAATTCAATTTTAATCGTTCTAATCAGGCAGTCAATCTATCTATTCAGTGAACGACATTTACATTACCATTAAGTGGATTCATCATACTAATATACTCCATTCTAGTGGAGATGGCAGGATTTTTGACAGGGGACATTGATATGGATAAATGGGTGCATGATGCTAAAGAGGTATTTTCGGAGAATGAAATTGTGTCGTCCACCCAGAGTTTTAGTATTACGGCTTCCTTTCGCCAACTCACAAAAGCCTATAAAGATCATCTTAGATCATGGTGGGAGGTTCAAACGTTGGAAACATATATTAAAAATCAGATCGTCCCAAGAGGTTTGAGGATCTCATTGACTCCTGCAGCGAGAATTAGATCACCTGATTTTCTCAAAAAATGGGAAAAGGAGTCAATTGAATCTTCGTTGAGATTCATGGGAATATTGCTGGAGGAGGAAAAAAACTGCTTAGTCAGGAGCACACAGGAATTGAAAGATGGTATTAATCTGGTACACAAATTTGTGAGTAATCAAGAGTATGAGAGGAAAGAGACTGTTTTACAACAGACAGTGGAAAAGTTTATCAGTAACATTAAGGAAAGAAAACATTTTCAGTTCGTGCGCGATACTCTCGATTTCAAAGAGGGTAGAATATTTGACTATAGTATAAGAACTGGTGCGTCCCATGAAGTGGACACAGATGTGTCCTCCTCCGAGCAAGAATTTTCTGACTCAGAGCATTTTAAAAACCACCCCAGACGACAACGGGGAGGGATGGAGTCAGGCAGATATGTTAACCGCGGTAACCAAAGAGGTAGGGGCAGAGGAAAAGCAGCCAATCGGGGTGGTTTTTTATCCAAGAGCCACCCTATCTCAGAGTACCTCTTGAGGGACAGAAGGGAGGTTTAAGATCAGGACCTCCAGTATCTAGGGATGAATCCCAGGTGATTAATTTGTCCTCCCGAACGTTATCTGCGGAGGAACTGGGCATCCTTAGTAAGGGACTATCATTTGTCCCTACCAATAGGTTTGATTTGTTTCAATGGGTTAAGGATCTTAACCTGTTTGCACGTAAACTCAAATGGAAGAAGTTCTTCAAGACACATGACCAACGTCAATGTACTGAACTGGGGATTATGGAAGAGGATTTACCAAACCTCAGGCTGTTGGAGGGTCTATGGGAAGAAAGTCACAGGGAAGAGGGTAAGGGTCCCTTTACCACACTTAGGGTACCCTCGACGAAATTTGCTCCCCTGAATGACAACACCCCGATCGATGTTTTCGTTAAAGTAGTGGAGGACCAACTCAGATTACTCGATCATTCCAGGCCTTCTGGTTTCAATACAACACAAGATGAAATGGTCGCTTTACGATCACTTGAGGGTGATGACACTATCATAATAAAGCCCTCTGATAAGGGTGGTAATGTTGTGGTAATGGACCGCACGAGATATAGCATGATGTGCTACCAGATATTAAATGACCATCAATGTTATAAAGTGTTGGAATCCGATCCTTCCATAATTTTCAGAAATCAATTGAAATGTATCCTGAGCTCAGCCAAATGCCTCAGCCTAATTAGTGAGAAGGAAATGGCGTTTATGCTGCCCGATTTTCCACAGACGGCCACCTTCTATTGTCTCCCAAAAATGCACAAAGGGACTAAGCCACTGAAGGGTAGGCCAATTGTGTCAGGAATCGACAGCCTGTCTCAAAATGCAAGCATCTACATCGACCAGATTCTTAGACCTTTTGTGGTGTCCCTTCCTTCATATGTAAGGGACACTATGGATGTCTTGCGTAAGCTTGAAGGCATACGCTGCGATCAGGATGTCCTATTGGCATCACTTGATGTGGAAGCCCTATATAGCTCCATTCCTCATGATCAGGGGTGTGTAGCTGTCGAATACTTTCTGAAGGGTAAGGGCACACAGTTTCAGACTCACAACGAGTTTGTTGTAATATTGCTTAGGTTTATTCTAGAGCATAATTCTTTTATCTTTGACCAGAAAACGTACCATCAACTCAGGGGTGTGGCTATGGGAAGCCCCTGTGCTCCCACATATGCCAATTTGTACTTGGGCTGGTGGGAGCATGAAACTGTCTTTAATGATGGAATGGAAAAATGGACATCGTGCATCGTGCTATGGCTGAGATTTATAGACGATATCCTGATCCTCTGGAAAGGTACCAAGGCACAATTTGAGGAATTTGTGGCGACTCTTAATGTAAACAATCTGGGCTTATTTTTTACTTGTGAGATCAATGACAACAAGATCACGTTTCTTGATATTTTGATCTCGAAAACACCATCTGGGAACATCCAAACCAACATGTTCCGTAAAAAGACTGCCACTAATAGTCTCCTCAGATGGGAAAGCTGCCATCCAGCTAACCTTAAACGTGGAATACCCAAGGGCCAGTTCCTGAGGGCGAGACGCAACTGTTCCACTATATCAGACTATAAAATGTCAGCGAGGGAACTGGAGGACAGGTTTAGACGGAGAGGATATCCGAAACATGTTCTCAAACAGGCCTATCAAAATGCACTTGGATGCAACCGAAATGATCTTCTTAACCCCAAATCACGTTTGAAGGATGATGACACTATACGGATCATTGGTACTTACGACTCTGCTAGTAAGGAGGTTAGAGAAATCCTGCAGAGATATTGGGGAATTTTGCAAGCTGACCCTGACGTTGGTAATCTGGTAGGGGACTCTCCCTTTATAACATACAAAAGAGGGCGCAATATAAAAGATCATCTTGTGCATAGCCACATGAGCACACAAAACAAACCAAACACCTGGTTGGACAGGGGGTTCAATGGGAGTTACAGATGTGGCTCATGTAAGGCATGCGACTCGATTTTGTGCAGTAAAAATTTCAAAAGCACCAAGACTGGCAGGGTGTTTGACAATAGGTCCTATATTAACTGTAAGACCAAAGGTGTAGTTTATCTGATCACATGTGGCTGCCAATTACAGTATATAGGCAAAACGAAGAGAGAATTTAGAAGGAGGATTAGGGACCACATTGGGGATATAAGGAGAAAGGATGATACTCCGGTGTCGCGGCATGTATGGGAATGCCATAATGGTGACTCCTTGACATTGAAATTTCAAGGGATTGAACACGTTAAACCTTTGGCGAGAGGTGGTGATCATGATAAGAAGATCTTACAAAAAGAAGCGCAGTGGATCTTTCGTATGCAAACTATGAGTCCCGCCGGTTTAAATGAAAAGATCTCATATGCATGCTTTCTGTGAGCATAACATCAAAGAAATCTATTTCCTTTGTTTACTTTTTCCCCCCATGTGGGTGGTGGTATGTGTGGCACAACTATGCACCTGACCTCCCCTAACAGTATCATCTGTGTGTTTTCACATTAAACTACTGCTGACCCCTGTTCACACTGTTAGAGGACTCATATGCGGTTTTTTCTCTAACTGATTCATTGAATATGTGATATTACGTTTAACTAAATTTGGGGCGTCTGTGTACAGCCTAAACTGTGTCTAGTTTAATGAACGACCCTAAACTGTACCTACTACGTTCCGACAGTATTACACTCTGTGTGAGTTATGATGATCAAAAAGGGCAAGAATTCCATCCTTGATCGGAGTGTGTATCATTATGAGGTTTTTCCGATAGGAGTTTTGAGGATGGTCTGTGGATCATCATGATATTACAAATCTTTGGCATCTCTACCTATTACATGTCTGTCCCGTAATCTGTGTTTATCCGCTTCAGGTCTCCAGGGTTACGAAGGACGCTTTATCGTCACACTTCAGCCTGATTGGCTGGGCTGTTTGGGGGCTCGCCACAGTCCGGATACGTCACTGCTGGGACGTGTCTTTGTCTGATTGGTGGTGGGCTGACAGCCTCGTCAGTGCAGGGGGAGGGCTCTAGCCCTTCATATGCTCCCAGTCTCGCCGGCTCGTGTGCGGCCATTTGTATTAGAGTCGTGCACGAGCCGGGAGAAATAAATGTTAGCACGAAATTGTGCTTAACCGGCATCAACTTTAACAATCCCTGATGATGTGTCACACCTACCAGTGACATTGAAACGCGTAGGGTTGTCCTAATTAATGCAGCGGTGGTTCGGAGAATTGTCCAAGATTAGTCCGTCAACAGGACTAACTCTTCTCTCTGACCACTTGTTGTGAGCCCGGTGGGCTGGAATTATTTTCTCTCAGCAAGTTGCTGTCAGGGCTGTATACTATAAGAGGAGAGTCTCACCACCTCCTATCCCTGACTACCTTGTCTGAGCCTGAATATATGTCACTATTGGGCTATATGAGCCATATTTTATAATATATTAATAAAATTCAATTTTAATCGTTCTAATCAGGCAGTCAATCTATCTATTCAGTGAACGACATTTACATTACCATTAAGTGGATTCATCATACTAATATACTCCATTCTAGTGGAGATGGCAGGATTTTTGACAGGGGACATTGATATGGATAAATGGGTGCATGATGCTAAAGAGGTATTTTCGGAGAATGAAATTGTGTCGTCCACCCAGAGTTTTAGTATTACGGCTTCCTTTCGCCAACTCACAAAAGCCTATAAAGATCATCTTAGATCATGGTGGGAGGTTCAAACGTTGGAAACATATATTAAAAATCAGATCGTCCCAAGAGGTTTGAGGATCTCATTGACTCCTGCAGCGAGAATTAGATCACCTGATTTTCTCAAAAAATGGGAAAAGGAGTCAATTGAATCTTCGTTGAGATTCATGGGAATATTGCTGGAGGAGGAAAAAAACTGCTTAGTCAGGAGCACACAGGAATTGAAAGATGGTATTAATCTGGTACACAAATTTGTGAGTAATCAAGAGTATGAGAGGAAAGAGACTGTTTTACAACAGACAGTGGAAAAGTTTATCAGTAACATTAAGGAAAGAAAACATTTTCAGTTCGTGCGCGATACTCTCGATTTCAAAGAGGGTAGAATATTTGACTATAGTATAAGAACTGGTGCGTCCCATGAAGTGGACACAGATGTGTCCTCCTCCGAGCAAGAATTTTCTGACTCAGAGCATTTTAAAAACCACCCCAGACGACAACGGGGAGGGATGGAGTCAGGCAGATATGTTAACCGCGGTAACCAAAGAGGTAGGGGCAGAGGAAAAGCAGCCAATCGGGGTGGTTTTTTATCCAAGAGCCACCCTATCTCAGAGTACCTCTTGAGGGACAGAAGGGAGGTTTAAGATCAGGACCTCCAGTATCTAGGGATGAATCCCAGGTGATTAATTTGTCCTCCCGAACGTTATCTGCGGAGGAACTGGGCATCCTTAGTAAGGGACTATCATTTGTCCCTACCAATAGGTTTGATTTGTTTCAATGGGTTAAGGATCTTAACCTGTTTGCACGTAAACTCAAATGGAAGAAGTTCTTCAAGACACATGACCAACGTCAATGTACTGAACTGGGGATTATGGAAGAGGATTTACCAAACCTCAGGCTGTTGGAGGGTCTATGGGAAGAAAGTCACAGGGAAGAGGGTAAGGGTCCCTTTACCACACTTAGGGTACCCTCGACGAAATTTGCTCCCCTGAATGACAACACCCCGATCGATGTTTTCGTTAAAGTAGTGGAGGACCAACTCAGATTACTCGATCATTCCAGGCCTTCTGGTTTCAATACAACACAAGATGAAATGGTCGCTTTACGATCACTTGAGGGTGATGACACTATCATAATAAAGCCCTCTGATAAGGGTGGTAATGTTGTGGTAATGGACCGCACGAGATATAGCATGATGTGCTACCAGATATTAAATGACCATCAATGTTATAAAGTGTTGGAATCCGATCCTTCCATAATTTTCAGAAATCAATTGAAATGTATCCTGAGCTCAGCCAAATGCCTCAGCCTAATTAGTGAGAAGGAAATGGCGTTTATGCTGCCCGATTTTCCACAGACGGCCACCTTCTATTGTCTCCCAAAAATGCACAAAGGGACTAAGCCACTGAAGGGTAGGCCAATTGTGTCAGGAATCGACAGCCTGTCTCAAAATGCAAGCATCTACATCGACCAGATTCTTAGACCTTTTGTGGTGTCCCTTCCTTCATATGTAAGGGACACTATGGATGTCTTGCGTAAGCTTGAAGGCATACGCTGCGATCAGGATGTCCTATTGGCATCACTTGATGTGGAAGCCCTATATAGCTCCATTCCTCATGATCAGGGGTGTGTAGCTGTCGAATACTTTCTGAAGGGTAAGGGCACACAGTTTCAGACTCACAACGAGTTTGTTGTAATATTGCTTAGGTTTATTCTAGAGCATAATTCTTTTATCTTTGACCAGAAAACGTACCATCAACTCAGGGGTGTGGCTATGGGAAGCCCCTGTGCTCCCACATATGCCAATTTGTACTTGGGCTGGTGGGAGCATGAAACTGTCTTTAATGATGGAATGGAAAAATGGACATCGTGCATCGTGCTATGGCTGAGATTTATAGACGATATCCTGATCCTCTGGAAAGGTACCAAGGCACAATTTGAGGAATTTGTGGCGACTCTTAATGTAAACAATCTGGGCTTATTTTTTACTTGTGAGATCAATGACAACAAGATCACGTTTCTTGATATTTTGATCTCGAAAACACCATCTGGGAACATCCAAACCAACATGTTCCGTAAAAAGACTGCCACTAATAGTCTCCTCAGATGGGAAAGCTGCCATCCAGCTAACCTTAAACGTGGAATACCCAAGGGCCAGTTCCTGAGGGCGAGACGCAACTGTTCCACTATATCAGACTATAAAATGTCAGCGAGGGAACTGGAGGACAGGTTTAGACGGAGAGGATATCCGAAACATGTTCTCAAACAGGCCTATCAAAATGCACTTGGATGCAACCGAAATGATCTTCTTAACCCCAAATCACGTTTGAAGGATGATGACACTATACGGATCATTGGTACTTACGACTCTGCTAGTAAGGAGGTTAGAGAAATCCTGCAGAGATATTGGGGAATTTTGCAAGCTGACCCTGACGTTGGTAATCTGGTAGGGGACTCTCCCTTTATAACATACAAAAGAGGGCGCAATATAAAAGATCATCTTGTGCATAGCCACATGAGCACACAAAACAAACCAAACACCTGGTTGGACAGGGGGTTCAATGGGAGTTACAGATGTGGCTCATGTAAGGCATGCGACTCGATTTTGTGCAGTAAAAATTTCAAAAGCACCAAGACTGGCAGGGTGTTTGACAATAGGTCCTATATTAACTGTAAGACCAAAGGTGTAGTTTATCTGATCACATGTGGCTGCCAATTACAGTATATAGGCAAAACGAAGAGAGAATTTAGAAGGAGGATTAGGGACCACATTGGGGATATAAGGAGAAAGGATGATACTCCGGTGTCGCGGCATGTATGGGAATGCCATAATGGTGACTCCTTGACATTGAAATTTCAAGGGATTGAACACGTTAAACCTTTGGCGAGAGGTGGTGATCATGATAAGAAGATCTTACAAAAAGAAGCGCAGTGGATCTTTCGTATGCAAACTATGAGTCCCGCCGGTTTAAATGAAAAGATCTCATATGCATGCTTTCTGTGAGCATAACATCAAAGAAATCTATTTCCTTTGTTTACTTTTTCCCCCCATGTGGGTGGTGGTATGTGTGGCACAACTATGCACCTGACCTCCCCTAACAGTATCATCTGTGTGTTTTCACATTAAACTACTGCTGACCCCTGTTCACACTGTTAGAGGACTCATATGCGGTTTTTTCTCTAACTGATTCATTGAATATGTGATATTACGTTTAACTAAATTTGGGGCGTCTGTGTACAGCCTAAACTGTGTCTAGTTTAATGAACGACCCTAAACTGTACCTACTACGTTCCGACAGTATTACACTCTGTGTGAGTTATGATGATCAAAAAGGGCAAGAATTCCATCCTTGATCGGAGTGTGTATCATTATGAGGTTTTTCCGATAGGAGTTTTGAGGATGGTCTGTGGATCATCATGATATTACAAATCTTTGGCATCTCTACCTATTACATGTCTGTCCCGTAATCTGTGTTTATCCGCTTCAGGTCTCCAGGGTTACGAAGGACGCTTTATCGTCACACTTCAGCCTGATTGGCTGGGCTGTTTGGGGGCTCGCCACAGTCCGGATACGTCACTGCTGGGACGTGTCTTTGTCTGATTGGTGGTGGGCTGACAGCCTCGTCAGTGCAGGGGGAGGGCTCTAGCCCTTCATATGCTCCCAGTCTCGCCGGCTCGTGTGCGGCCATTTGTATTAGAGTCGTGCACGAGCCGGGAGAAATAAATGTTAGCACGAAATTGTGCTTAACCGGCATCAACTTTAACAATCCCTGATGATGTGTCACACCTACCAGTGACATTGAAACGCGTAGGGTTGTCCTAATTAATGCAGCGGTGGTTCGGAGAATTGTCCAAGATTAGTCCGTCAACAGGACTAACTCTTCTCTCTGACCACTTGTTGTGAGCCCGGTGGGCTGGAATTATTTTCTCTCAGCAAGTTGCTGTCAGGGCTGTATACTATAAGAGGAGAGTCTCACCACCTCCTATCCCTGACTACCTTGTCTGAGCCTGAATATATGTCACTATTGGGCTATATGAGCCATATTTTATAATATATTAATAAAATTCAATTTTAATCGTTCTAATCAGGCAGTCAATCTATCTATTCAGTGAACGACATTTACATTACCATTAAGTGGATTCATCATACTAATATACTCCATTCTAGTGGAGATGGCAGGATTTTTGACAGGGGACATTGATATGGATAAATGGGTGCATGATGCTAAAGAGGTATTTTCGGAGAATGAAATTGTGTCGTCCACCCAGAGTTTTAGTATTACGGCTTCCTTTCGCCAACTCACAAAAGCCTATAAAGATCATCTTAGATCATGGTGGGAGGTTCAAACGTTGGAAACATATATTAAAAATCAGATCGTCCCAAGAGGTTTGAGGATCTCATTGACTCCTGCAGCGAGAATTAGATCACCTGATTTTCTCAAAAAATGGGAAAAGGAGTCAATTGAATCTTCGTTGAGATTCATGGGAATATTGCTGGAGGAGGAAAAAAACTGCTTAGTCAGGAGCACACAGGAATTGAAAGATGGTATTAATCTGGTACACAAATTTGTGAGTAATCAAGAGTATGAGAGGAAAGAGACTGTTTTACAACAGACAGTGGAAAAGTTTATCAGTAACATTAAGGAAAGAAAACATTTTCAGTTCGTGCGCGATACTCTCGATTTCAAAGAGGGTAGAATATTTGACTATAGTATAAGAACTGGTGCGTCCCATGAAGTGGACACAGATGTGTCCTCCTCCGAGCAAGAATTTTCTGACTCAGAGCATTTTAAAAACCACCCCAGACGACAACGGGGAGGGATGGAGTCAGGCAGATATGTTAACCGCGGTAACCAAAGAGGTAGGGGCAGAGGAAAAGCAGCCAATCGGGGTGGTTTTTTATCCAAGAGCCACCCTATCTCAGAGTACCTCTTGAGGGACAGAAGGGAGGTTTAAGATCAGGACCTCCAGTATCTAGGGATGAATCCCAGGTGATTAATTTGTCCTCCCGAACGTTATCTGCGGAGGAACTGGGCATCCTTAGTAAGGGACTATCATTTGTCCCTACCAATAGGTTTGATTTGTTTCAATGGGTTAAGGATCTTAACCTGTTTGCACGTAAACTCAAATGGAAGAAGTTCTTCAAGACACATGACCAACGTCAATGTACTGAACTGGGGATTATGGAAGAGGATTTACCAAACCTCAGGCTGTTGGAGGGTCTATGGGAAGAAAGTCACAGGGAAGAGGGTAAGGGTCCCTTTACCACACTTAGGGTACCCTCGACGAAATTTGCTCCCCTGAATGACAACACCCCGATCGATGTTTTCGTTAAAGTAGTGGAGGACCAACTCAGATTACTCGATCATTCCAGGCCTTCTGGTTTCAATACAACACAAGATGAAATGGTCGCTTTACGATCACTTGAGGGTGATGACACTATCATAATAAAGCCCTCTGATAAGGGTGGTAATGTTGTGGTAATGGACCGCACGAGATATAGCATGATGTGCTACCAGATATTAAATGACCATCAATGTTATAAAGTGTTGGAATCCGATCCTTCCATAATTTTCAGAAATCAATTGAAATGTATCCTGAGCTCAGCCAAATGCCTCAGCCTAATTAGTGAGAAGGAAATGGCGTTTATGCTGCCCGATTTTCCACAGACGGCCACCTTCTATTGTCTCCCAAAAATGCACAAAGGGACTAAGCCACTGAAGGGTAGGCCAATTGTGTCAGGAATCGACAGCCTGTCTCAAAATGCAAGCATCTACATCGACCAGATTCTTAGACCTTTTGTGGTGTCCCTTCCTTCATATGTAAGGGACACTATGGATGTCTTGCGTAAGCTTGAAGGCATACGCTGCGATCAGGATGTCCTATTGGCATCACTTGATGTGGAAGCCCTATATAGCTCCATTCCTCATGATCAGGGGTGTGTAGCTGTCGAATACTTTCTGAAGGGTAAGGGCACACAGTTTCAGACTCACAACGAGTTTGTTGTAATATTGCTTAGGTTTATTCTAGAGCATAATTCTTTTATCTTTGACCAGAAAACGTACCATCAACTCAGGGGTGTGGCTATGGGAAGCCCCTGTGCTCCCACATATGCCAATTTGTACTTGGGCTGGTGGGAGCATGAAACTGTCTTTAATGATGGAATGGAAAAATGGACATCGTGCATCGTGCTATGGCTGAGATTTATAGACGATATCCTGATCCTCTGGAAAGGTACCAAGGCACAATTTGAGGAATTTGTGGCGACTCTTAATGTAAACAATCTGGGCTTATTTTTTACTTGTGAGATCAATGACAACAAGATCACGTTTCTTGATATTTTGATCTCGAAAACACCATCTGGGAACATCCAAACCAACATGTTCCGTAAAAAGACTGCCACTAATAGTCTCCTCAGATGGGAAAGCTGCCATCCAGCTAACCTTAAACGTGGAATACCCAAGGGCCAGTTCCTGAGGGCGAGACGCAACTGTTCCACTATATCAGACTATAAAATGTCAGCGAGGGAACTGGAGGACAGGTTTAGACGGAGAGGATATCCGAAACATGTTCTCAAACAGGCCTATCAAAATGCACTTGGATGCAACCGAAATGATCTTCTTAACCCCAAATCACGTTTGAAGGATGATGACACTATACGGATCATTGGTACTTACGACTCTGCTAGTAAGGAGGTTAGAGAAATCCTGCAGAGATATTGGGGAATTTTGCAAGCTGACCCTGACGTTGGTAATCTGGTAGGGGACTCTCCCTTTATAACATACAAAAGAGGGCGCAATATAAAAGATCATCTTGTGCATAGCCACATGAGCACACAAAACAAACCAAACACCTGGTTGGACAGGGGGTTCAATGGGAGTTACAGATGTGGCTCATGTAAGGCATGCGACTCGATTTTGTGCAGTAAAAATTTCAAAAGCACCAAGACTGGCAGGGTGTTTGACAATAGGTCCTATATTAACTGTAAGACCAAAGGTGTAGTTTATCTGATCACATGTGGCTGCCAATTACAGTATATAGGCAAAACGAAGAGAGAATTTAGAAGGAGGATTAGGGACCACATTGGGGATATAAGGAGAAAGGATGATACTCCGGTGTCGCGGCATGTATGGGAATGCCATAATGGTGACTCCTTGACATTGAAATTTCAAGGGATTGAACACGTTAAACCTTTGGCGAGAGGTGGTGATCATGATAAGAAGATCTTACAAAAAGAAGCGCAGTGGATCTTTCGTATGCAAACTATGAGTCCCGCCGGTTTAAATGAAAAGATCTCATATGCATGCTTTCTGTGAGCATAACATCAAAGAAATCTATTTCCTTTGTTTACTTTTTCCCCCCATGTGGGTGGTGGTATGTGTGGCACAACTATGCACCTGACCTCCCCTAACAGTATCATCTGTGTGTTTTCACATTAAACTACTGCTGACCCCTGTTCACACTGTTAGAGGACTCATATGCGGTTTTTTCTCTAACTGATTCATTGAATATGTGATATTACGTTTAACTAAATTTGGGGCGTCTGTGTACAGCCTAAACTGTGTCTAGTTTAATGAACGACCCTAAACTGTACCTACTACGTTCCGACAGTATTACACTCTGTGTGAGTTATGATGATCAAAAAGGGCAAGAATTCCATCCTTGATCGGAGTGTGTATCATTATGAGGTTTTTCCGATAGGAGTTTTGAGGATGGTCTGTGGATCATCATGATATTACAAATCTTTGGCATCTCTACCTATTACATGTCTGTCCCGTAATCTGTGTTTATCCGCTTCAGGTCTCCAGGGTTACGAAGGACGCTTTATCGTCACACTTCAGCCTGATTGGCTGGGCTGTTTGGGGGCTCGCCACAGTCCGGATACGTCACTGCTGGGACGTGTCTTTGTCTGATTGGTGGTGGGCTGACAGCCTCGTCAGTGCAGGGGGAGGGCTCTAGCCCTTCATATGCTCCCAGTCTCGCCGGCTCGTGTGCGGCCATTTGTATTAGAGTCGTGCACGAGCCGGGAGAAATAAATGTTAGCACGAAATTGTGCTTAACCGGCATCAACTTTAACAATCCCTGATGATGTGTCACACCTACCAGTGACATTGAAACGCGTAGGGTTGTCCTAATTAATGCAGCGGTGGTTCGGAGAATTGTCCAAGATTAGTCCGTCAACAGGACTAACTCTTCTCTCTGACCACTTGTTGTGAGCCCGGTGGGCTGGAATTATTTTCTCTCAGCAAGTTGCTGTCAGGGCTGTATACTATAAGAGGAGAGTCTCACCACCTCCTATCCCTGACTACCTTGTCTGAGCCTGAATATATGTCACTATTGGGCTATATGAGCCATATTTTATAATATATTAATAAAATTCAATTTTAATCGTTCTAATCAGGCAGTCAATCTATCTATTCAGTGAACGACATTTACATTACCATTAAGTGGATTCATCTTACTGAGGTATAGATAGAGATAAATCCTATATTTCTTCAGGGAAAATCTTAATTTGGCCCACTAGTGTATAGTGTGGATTATTCGTAGTGTTAGAGATTGTGACTTTTGATTTCTTTTTATAACTGGATCCTATGGACCCACCCTGGTAACTAAACAGTCTCTCCTGTCACCCTCATTACTGAAAATTGTAGCACTTAAAAAAAAAAAAATGCTCGACTGACAGTTCTTAGGACTAGTGGTGCGGGTCAGATGAAGGCCATTGGAGGCCCCTGGGCTCCCTGTGAGTGGCCCTTCTGTTTTTTTTTTTTAATACAGCACTAATAAAATTGCCTAAAAACACCATCATATGTTCTAAATAACATATAGTGCCCACATAATACTGTCCTATAGTTCCATACAGTAAACATTTAGAGGGCAACTAAGTTCTTAAAAATCTTTTGACATATCAGAAGTTTTTATCAGTGGGGGTCACTGGGACCCCCAGCGATCACTAAAACGAAGCGGCAGAAGCTCTCGGGTAAGCGCTCTGCCGCATTGTTTCTGATCGGCTCTGCTCAGCTTTCCTCAGAAAGCCCAGTGAGCGGTATACAGGCTCATATACTTTCTATTGAGCCCGTACACTGCTCCAAGGAAAGCCGATCAGAAACAAAGCGGCACAGCACTTACCAGAGCGCTTCTGCCGCTTCGTTTTCATGATCGTAAGGGCCTCTGAAGTTTTGATCGGTGGGGATCAGAGCACTAACATACAGCTAGTTTTCTCAGCAGTGAATGGAAGCACCTAATGTCCTGCCAGGTTGTCATGTTCCTTAACCTAAAGGGTTAACACATTGACGTACCTAGTTTTATATCTGAGCTGATTTGTATTTTGAGGGATTACCAGCATAAGTACAGTTGTTTTTTCCTCCCTTTGACTGTAAGATGATTAAAATCCCCCACGTCTTCTGCACATAACTTCGCTGTGTTTTTTATTCTTTTCATCTCGGTTCGATTTTTGTTCCCGGTCCATACAGTTTGTGATATAGAATGCAGACAAGACCCGGCGTGTTAGACTACCGAGAAATAGCACATCATCATTTAATATCCGACTCCGAGCAGAGACATTCACCTGTCACAGGGTAAATCTGATTGTCATGGCTCATTTACAAACCGCGTAGAATGGAAATGTAAGGTTCTTCTGTCTTTCCCCTAAAATGTTGTTTAAATACATCGTGTTCCCTTAAAGTGGCGATGAACGCACTATATTAAATACACATTAAAGAGGCTCTGTCACCACATTATAAGTGCCCTAAGGAGATCGGCGCTATAATGTAGGTGACCGTAATGCTTTTTATTTAGAAAAACGATCTATTTTAAACCACTTTGAGTGATTTTTAGCTTTATGCTAATGAGTTTCTTAATGCCCAAGTGGGCGTGTTTTTACGTTAGACCAAGTGGGCGTTGTACAGAGGAGTGTATGACGCTGACCAATCAGTGTCATGCACTTCCCTCCATTAATTTACACTGCACTAGCGATATAGTTATATCTTTATGTGCAGCCACATACACTAACATTACTGCAGTGTCCTGATAATGAATATACATCACTACCAGCCTGGACGTCATGTGTACTCAGAATCCTGACACTTCTGTAGCGTCTCTGTGAGATTTCCAGCAAGGCAAGCGTAATCTCGCGAGATTACGATGTAACCTGTAATTTCATACGAGATTACGCTTGCCTTGCTGGAATCTCACAGAAAAGATTCAGAAGTGTCAGGATTCTGAATACACATCACGTCCAGGCTGGAGGTAATGTATATTCATTATCAGGACACTGCAGTAATGTTATAGTGCGTTTATGTAGCTGCACATAAGGATATAACTATATCGCTAGTGCAGTGTAAATGAATGGAGAGGAGTGCATGATGCTGATTGGTCACTGATTGGTCAGCGTCATACACTCCTCTGTACAACGCCCACTTGGTCTAAAGTAAAAACACGCCCACTTGGGCATTAAGAAACTCATTAGCATAAAGCTAAAAATCGCTCATAAAGTGGTTTAAAATAGATCGTTTTTCTAAATAAAAAGCACTGCTGTCACCTACATTATAGCGCCCATCTCCTTAGGGCACTTATAATGTGGTGACAGAGCCTCTTTAAGTGGCCGCGAACACCTTTCCATAGCGCTATTGATAGGTGTCTGTGCCGTAGAACAGTGCCAGGAAATATGGAGCATGTCCTATTTTTGTGGGCCGTGCTCCCATACTTTGTATGGGAGCACGGCACGAAAATGCGGCCCACGGGTGTCGGCGACGGGCCGTGATTACGGGCACGGCCGTGTGCATGAGGCTTAAACCTGAAGTTTTCTCTCCTCTTTGCTATACAGTTTAATCTGCAACCGATTGCTCCCTGTTATCGGCTATGTTGGCAGATTGGCATTAATTCTACCAGACTTCACTAAATAGTATGGAGTCTTGGGTGGGTTGGTTTGAAGAGCAGATTTTGTTCCAACGAATCCTCCTTATCGTTTTTAGTATTGAGTGATGCAATAAGAAGCATGCTGGTGTTTTGTTTCCCACGGCAAGAATGTGGATCTGATCATATTACTCGTGCCTCAACATCTCTATATGGGCTGGTTAATATACAGGTGTGCCCTAGGCCAAATGTTACCTTGGAGCTATTTGTTTGTATCAGTGCTTGCTCGGTGCAGAGTCTGAACTAGTGCATTAGTCTATGTTCACACTGTTGTTGGAGACTCTGTCGGCAGTGTCATTAGATGTGAAGGGAAGAACAGCGCAGCGTGCAGTACTATTCTTACCGTCAACAGAAACCACGACGGGTCCGTTTTCAGAACAATGATGTTCTATGGGTGTAATCACACGGCCGTTTTTTTAACGGCCCGTGAATAATCGCCGTAAAAAAATAGGACATGTCCTATTTTTGGCCGTTTTCACGGCCAGACGGCCCCCACACAAGTCAATGGATCCGTTTTTAACGGATGTCAATACATGTAACAACCGTTAAAAACAGATCTGTGACATGGGGATTGGCAAGGGAACTACTAGTTCCCTTGCTAGCTATCATTGGCATACTCACCAATGCAGCGCCGTCCTCTTCAGGTGTGGTCTCTCGTATTCACAGGTTCTACGAAGGCGATGTGATGACGTGATCGCGCCGCCTTGGCAGATCCCAAGCAGATGACAGACCACACCTGAAGAAGATGAGAGACGGCGCTGCATCAGTGAGTATGTAGGACAGCCGAAAGTTAAATGTAGTGTATTGTTGCACTCACTACAAGGGTAGTGTGGCGCTAGAACAGGGGGCATTGTACATAGTGGTCAACTGTAGTGAATTTTCCGGGACTGTCCAGAGTTTAGAGACAGTCCCTGTAAATTGTGGCATAATCTACAGGGGGTCTGTGTGGCATAATCTACAGGGGGTCTGTGTGGCATAATCTACCGGGGGTCTGTGTGGCATAATCTACAGGGGGTCTGTGTGGCATAATCTACAGGGGGTCTGTGTGGCATAATCTACAGGGGGTCTGTGTGGCATAATCTACAGGGGGTCAGTGTGGCATAATCTACAGGGGGTCAGTGTGGCATAATCTACAGGGGGTCAGTGTGGCATCCTTATACAGGGGGGCTGTGTGGCATCCTTATACAGGGGGTCTGTGTGGCATAATCTACAGGGGGTCTGTGTGGCATAATCTACAAGGGGTCTGTGTGGCATAATCTACAAGGGGTCTGTGTGGCATAATCTACAAGGGGTCTGTGTGGCATAATCTACAAGGGGTCTGTGTGACATAATCTACAAGGGGTCTGTGTGGCATAATCTACAGGGGGTCTGTGTGGCGTAATCTACAGGGGGAATGTAGCCTAGTACAAATGTTACACTATGTTATGACTACCTGAACACGTTGCATTATGTTGGGTTCCACATGATCTACTTGAAATAACCTTATCCACGCTGCGTTGCCTAGAGGAGAGGGAGTGCATTTTCTGAAGGCTCGGTTATAATGTAAATTGGGTTTATACATCTTAACAGGAGATTTTGGTTTGAAAGGTAAACCAATAAAAAGGCTTCTAACTAGAGAACATGGGGACTTCAGGTCAAAATAAACAAATAGTTGAGGCTTTTATGTATTCTAATAGATCAGAATGAAAAACACATGAATCTGGAGGGGTTTGGTTGAAAACCGTATGTGTGCAATAATACTACTACTGTATTTGTTAAAAATACCATGTCTTCACTTTATTTTCATGCGGTTATGTCCCAGGCTATCCGATAAGTTGATATCTATTGAAACTCGTGTAGGAAGAGAAGCTAGCTACTTCCTGCTTGACTGAAGTCACAATCGAACTACAAATCTTGCAGGCTTATAAGCCTTGAAGGATTTCAGCTCTCTGATATGTCTCTGATTGAATCTACGCCTCTAAAGCATAGAACCAATGTTCTTGTGCAACAAACATGTCCCTGAACACTTAGTCACAGTGAGGGAACCCTCAGCCAATCCCTCTGTCAGGAAGACTTGAAAAAGGGGGAAAGGATCCTCCGAGTGACCAGCACCCTATAAAGTAGGCCCTATGGAAGCCAAAATGATTTACTATAGTTGCTGGCAGACAGCTACTTCCTATCTCCCCCAAAAAATAATGAAAATGAGAAGCTTGGAACTTTCAAGATCAAGTCTTCACGCAGTTCCTGCGCATAAAGATTTAGGAGCACCATCAAATTTACATTTTGGCTGAAGGTTTTCTTAAGCAGAACGTAAACATTTTGAACCCCCCTCATCCTCCGAGATGGACCTAAAATGTTCACCAAAACTTGGACAGATGATTTTACAATATAGTGTTTGGACACTCTACCGACTTTCAGGGAGTCCCCGGTTGAATATACAAAAATTTCCCTATAAATCTGTGTTGCTGGATGTTATGTTCTCTTGAACGAAGATTTGACCAGTAGGGGAGGAGAAGAAGGAAATTACAGAAGGACCAATGGGGAGTAGAAGTCGCATGAAATACTGGAAAGATAACACAAAAATCAATGTACACTCAAATGAAAGGTTAAATTACATCCAGAGAGGAAACCCATCACAGCATATTTTTTCCCTTCCGTGTTTGAGTAGTTGTTTACCATGGGAGGAGAGATGCTGGACTGTGCCAAAGTCAAGGACTGAGCGTCCCTTTGGCAGCACAGCTACATAAAATGCAACGAAATGAACCAGAAATTGAAACGGGATCTCAGCCTGAACGAAGGGTGCTCTCACCGAGGTCACCCCTCCACTGCCTCCCACACCTCCCCTGCTCCAGAAGTCGTCGCTCACACTCGGCCCAGACAGCAGGAACAGAATAGGCAATGTTAATGACAGTGTCTCCGTGGCTCCGATCGGTTTTATTTTACATGTGTAATATTCACATACTACAGGAAAGCCAAGCTTGCTAATCGACTTAAAAAAAAAAAATGCTGAGAAATCTCTAAAGAGATTAGACAATGTGGCTGTGCTGGAATAATACGTTTTATTTCGGTGTCAAAAAACAAAACCAATATGTACCCAGGAAGCAATTTTCACCCTGTAGTGACCCGTGAAAGTGCCCTAGACTGCGGGGCACCCCTGAGCACCATAAGGGGGTTAGTCAGTTTGAACAATCCTTCTTTTTTTTTTATTAGGCGGATGTCTTTACTATAAAAGGACACAAGCTGGGTCCTCCAATGATCAACCGTAATCTGTGGAGAACTTGGCAACTCATGGTCAATTCCCCTACAGTGCCACCACAGGGGAAGGGAAGCATTACACCGTTTCTATTGAAATGAGCTGTCTGTCCACTTTACAATAAACAACAGGACCCAATCCAACCAGTAGTGGATCCTATTGTACCAATACATATTTCTCCCGACTTCTCACCTAATTGGTCTGTAATATTTAGTACACTGAATTATTTCAGGAGAAAAAAACTCCTAACACATGCATGCCATGATCGTAAAAGGGGTATTCAAGAAGGTATACCAAACCTATCGGGAGCATGGTGGTCCTGTTAAGCAAGCCAAGTTGGCCACATGTCGGAAAAGGCTCTCTCCATGGAAGTCACTGGCAGGTGGGAACACTACCAATCAGACATTTATGGCATATCATGTGCATAAATAACGGACTATTATGTTCTTAAACTGGCTTCATTTAGCTACAGGAGTGTTCCAATAAATCAGGTCTTCAACCATCGGTTTCAATGGGAATGTCACCAGCCTTCCTCATAGATGTAGAAATTAAACCGTAGCTCAACACACTGGGAGGCACCAGCTCACAGACCCTCCACCAATGACGTGTCGGGGAAATAGTTCAAGAGGACCATAGTCTTCAGTGGCCTGTAGTCAACCATCCACAAATGGTAACCTATAAACTGTTGGCCAAAGTCCAAAGACGGAGGAAGTTCGCGTGAAACCATGAACTCTTTGGTGACCGAGCCCCAAACTGCTATATGGGAGTGTTATGTTGTCTTGGCAACCGTTTTGGTTGTTCTGCATCCTCCGAGTGATGCTAGGAGACCTGAGTGACTAACATTTGGCCACAAGATGAGAGGGCAAAATTCTGTAAACGAAAACAACCCAGCACGGCGTGATCCGAGCAGCAGAACAGACTGCATTTTTCCACTGATGTCCTTTCACAAAATCCACTTACAATAGGGAAACTTTTTTTTTTTTCTTTCCCCCCCACTCATCTAGCAAATGTAAATTTTACCAAACACTTCTTATTTAGGACAAGGTTTCAAAGGTATCCATTTCATAAGTGGTACTTACATCTGTCAGAGAGGCTCCGTCCAACGCAGCTTAATGTCCCCCCATTACATGGCGTCCACATGGAGGGAAATGCTTGTTAGACTTTCATGAAGACACAATGACGGCTGAAATGGAAAGGAATAAACATCGGTTTAATACATTATTCTTGTCCTGATCACTTGACTTCATTATCGGTATACATGATTGTATGGTGATCTTAAAGTGGCAGAGACCATATTTGGTTCTGTCTACTAGAATGCATCGTGGTCTGTCCAACTCATCAGTTGTGTAGGTGAAAAGTTAGTTTATTTTTATAGTACGGGTTTTTACGGTTGCAGCTATACAATGTCTTTTTCTTTTTTCATCATAAAGCATTTTGTAAGGGGGGAAAAAAGGCTTTTTTGGGGTTTTTGTTTTTTTTCTTTTTGTAATATATTTTTGTTTTTAGTTTTACTAGGGAACTTGACTACTTAATCCCTTCAGTATTGCAGTGTAATGCCTGTCAGTGTAAAACTCATAGGCACATGCAAATGTAACTTGACGGCACCATAAGGGTTTAAGGAAACCTCCATTCTAAAATTAGTTTGAACTAATACTTGGTTTCCCAAGTTTTTCATAGACCATTTATGAGGATGAGGAATTTAGCCCAATGTCAACACTTCTGCCATAAAATAGGACATGACGTGCTGTTAAAGTGGTTGCTCGCTTTGCAAAAATATTTCCTAAAAGGCTCTAAACTGTGTTGTTGTGGCACACGAATCTGTAAATCTCATCATGCTCGCCAGCTACCCATGTATGAGCTATGTGAACACTGCGTCCATAGCACCCAAGATGGCGGTGGTCACGTGATGTACCCTCATGGCCACTTTCCATGGCTCTCCCAGGCCTGCAAGATCTTCTACGGTTCAGGTGTTTAACAGTAACTGAGCACGTTCAGAGTGTGTACGGATACAAACAGCGGAATTTCCTGTACTGGGACATGCGCTGAGCGAGTTTAGATACAGTTCAGCTTCTGTTGCGACGAGGGTGTGGCAGGGATGGCCGAGAAAGTCTCACATCACCACCACCACCATCTTAAGTGCTGCGGATGAGGTGTTTTCATAGCCCACACAAGGGCATCCGGGGGCCTTCTACTGGTCAGCTAGGGTAAAGTATGATGAGATTTACATTTATGTGCCACAACAATACAATTTAGGGCCTTTAAAGAAACTATTTTATTTTGAGTGGCCACGAGGTATGCCACGTAATGGGCATGTCTGCTTTGGGCATCCACTTTTTGTTAAAGGGTCCTCCGATGCACAAGGTGTCCTGTTGCTGGAATCGCCAGTGTAATCTGTGGAGGAGCCTGGCAGCAAGTGTTTAATTTCCCAGCAGTGCTGCCACAGGGGAAATGAGGCATTACAGAGTCCAGATTGAAATCAATGGGCTGTCCGTGTAATGTCCAGATGTGCCGGCTCCTCGATAGAGAGGCATTGCTTGTAGCTGCTCCCCACTTTGGTTGAGGGTCCTGAACGGGTGACCTACTCTGTACGAAATGTAAGGTTTTTACATACCTTTAGTGAATTCTGAGTTAGAGGAGGTGACATGGGACAATCTACAGCGACCGCACGTCAACTAAACTGCTAGGGTCGAAGCTCAACATCTGCGCTGTCCGAGAAGAACTGCTGTCAGACATTCGTAGAAGACATATGGAAAAGCACCAGAACGTAATGTTCAGGAATGTATAGAGGAGGCATGAGGTGGCAAGAAGCCGACTGTGATTTATTAAAAATATCAGTGGGGAGGCGTTTCTAGGGAAACATCCGGAGGACACAGGGTCATCCACTGATCACTATATGTGGTGTGTAGCCGTTGTGTCCTTTTTGTTTGTGCTCACGAAAAGGCTTTTATGCCGTTAATATTTGCCCTCAATCTTCGTGCTGTCTTTACTTTTGGTTTTCCCATTTTGCTTTTACTCCTAAATGGTGTGGATGTCTGCGGCATTTTGTGCTCCAAAGATCCAAACCATACAATCCTTCTTTCCCCTAAAGGCAGACCATTGGGCAGGCACCATAGATCTGAATAGATTTCCACAATTATGACAATCCCTTTTTTTTGTTTTTTTTAAAAGCATCCCCAACAAGAGGCTGATCGCAGGAAGGTCCCGCTGCTTTGACCACCAGCGATCAGCTGATAATCTGTGAGGGAAGCTGGCAGCAAGTGTTAAATTTCTCTGCAACGCCATCACAGGGGAAATTAAGCATTACACACTGCCCGTTCAAAATCAGTGCATTGTGTGTTGGGTAGTTCAGGGAGTGAGTGAATCTTTATAGCTTCTCTGGTTGATAGTTGAGGATCCTGGGGATACCCTCGTAACTCCAATTCCTTTATAGGATATTTGAAAATGAAACTAGACAACCCATTGAATGTAAAAATGTAGTGGAGTTAGAATTTGACAATGTAAAAGAGCCGAGTTAACTATTTCACACACCTTTACGTGATATCACAATTATTGGTTGTTTTACATTGGACTCTGTCGGTACCAGGCAAACCAGGGCAGATGCCAGGGTACATTGGGCAATGAGTGGGGGCACATGGCATTCAAGGCAAACATGTTCTTAACCTGACAAGCCAAGAAATGTTTGCTGCTGCTTATGAATTTACCCTAGTATGGCGTGACCTACATCTCCCGGATGGAGCCTGGGTAGCTTTTGGATGAAATCGCTCTTTATATGGGTTCTATCAGATTAGAACAGGTCTACCTTTACCCGATTGTCTGATATTGTAGTCGACAAGTGAATAGAACTTAGCTGCAATACCATATACGTCCTATATACCAGAATGGCACTGTTGTAAAAAAGGAGACCCCCTATTTTTAATCTCCTATAGCCCCTTTAAGAAAAAAATATGTATTTCTCTTTCATCACGTCTAGGAAATCACTATATGGGTTGCCATATTGTTTGTGACCTTATTATCAGCCATGTTTCCCACGTTTCGAAGCCTGGAGCATTGATTTTGGCATCCCCGGTGTTTATTGATCCCTGAACAGATTATAACATTTACTTGGTTTTGAACACGGTTCGGTCTATTTCAGATACGATTATCTGACGCCTTGTATGCCTGTGCGGGATGTGTTCGAAAATCCTTTATTTCTTTACCTTGTCGGAGAAATTCTTGGGGAAATTCTTTTAGAAGCGCCGTACGGGATGGGTGTGACTTATTTGTTTTCCATATCTGCCTAACCTATGCAGACTGGCACCATTCTTGTCATTTTTATTCTTGATATATCTTTCCTTGTGACTACAAGATCTGTTTGGCCAGTAGTTGAGCTTGGAATCTGGAATCTGCAGATATTTTTCAGGCTAAATAAATACTATTTTTCTAAAAAATTTTAATCCAACTTTTTTTAAAATAAATTTAAGATATCGGTATTGGAAATACTCGGATATATGTGAAAGGGTCTGGTCTCTACTTAAATTTCTTTAAGAGCTCTTCCATAAAACTACTGTACATACATAATAGGTGTTCGAGGGTAAACACCCATATAGTTTTATAAAGATTATTTATAAAAAAAATTTGACCAGCCCTCTACCTGACCTAACTTAAATGAGGGTCTGTCTGTCTGTTGGAGGAGAGATCAACTTGTTCCATCTGCTATTTCACCCATGAGACTTGTTTCATAGCGCTCCAAGTGTTTTTGTGAGGATCTCCGGAATATGTGCTAGATTACCTATAGATTGGTCACCACTTCATAAGTGTGTGTACAGAGATCGCTGTCAATCAGAGTAGGACCGCCCACTGGACTCCTAAGCTCAGAAACAGCAGGGATTTAGATCTATAAATGACTAGTTTTATGAAATCGTTCCCCACCAAACTATATATCAATCTGCTCCGCTTTTCTAGCTCTATACCATGCTGCCTGCAGATTGGACTACATTTTCAATGTCACAGGTTCCCTTTAAGAAACCGTAGAAGTGATTCTTAATATGAGCTGGCCAAACATTACCTTCCCTGGAATTTTATAAAAGTGGTCATACACATTACATGTATGTTGGCTGAACCTGCCGAGCATCTAATGTGTATGGTGGCATTCTATCTCTGCCCCGATGTCAGGGGGGAATGATCGGGCTGTCGAATTTAAAGATGCATGAGAGTTTAGTTCGTAAGAAGATAAGCCGCTGCCAGAGGAGTGTAGCCATGGCTTTCTCCCTATTGAAAACACATGCGCGCTTGGCCGAGCCCAGAGTGCACTTGTGTGGTTGGGTCATTCGGAATAGCTGTCGGCCGAACGATAATTCGGCCAACCGCTATATAGTGCCTTAGAGGACAACTCGACCAGGCCTGAGAAGGTTTAATTGGTACCAGCTGTAAAATATCTTCACTATAAATTTCTGGACTATGAACAGGGCGAATGATTGTAGCTATATATATATATATACACGTTAGAGGGTAGAAACTTATCATGACTCCGAGACACGAGATGAATTTCAGACTACCGTACGGTACCAATAGATAATGCAGCGAAGCTGGAGTCACGGATTATAGTGGTTGAGAATTGGTAGTATCTCATGCATATAGACGTATAATGGACCCATGTTATGAACCCGTAGTCTGCAATAGGTTCATACTTCCGTTTTTATACAGAGGCACATGGAATTGTCGCATGTTTCGCCACATAACGTATTATGAGTATTCTCCCTGAAGTAATTGCCGTGTGCATGAACCCTAAAACAACCATCTTAGTGATCTCTTTGAGTGGAGGTATCTGGGAAAGTGTTATTTCGAATATGATCGCAGATCCGATCCTGAGAAATAGTCTCTTACATACGCCGTTTTAGAGGGAATTAATACCTTCGAGTCTGGCTCTCATTAGCAGGTCCTCTGATTTACTATTTAACAAATTCCTATTTAATGAACTTCCCACTTCACAATGTGAGACTGCAGCTCTGCAAGTGAAGAACAAGAATCCCCTCTCCGAGCCGGAGAACATTGTGATTTTATTGTAATTATTCCCAAAACCCGAAAATCACTAACACAGTACCACCATGCCACAGGCTGCGTAATCTGTCGCCGTTTGTGGATGCCACATGTATACATGCAGGCAGATTGTGCCCGTGTAAACCTGAATATAGAGACTATATAGGAATAGTGACCGATTTTAGACTAATCACCTATAAAGGAAATCGAGGCGCGCACCTCTATATTGAGGAGGATTATCGGGCGTCTCCTACATGGTGTCCAGCTCCATTTCCAGCACTTCTTATCTGCTGCTGATGTGGCGCTAACCGTGCTGTGCACAGATTGTCATCACCCACATCAGTCCTGCAAGGTCCACACTTGACTACATATAGTATGTTGTGTATACTTCGGTGCAGCACGGTGGCTCAGTGGTTGGATGTTCTCATGGGCTTCCCCCGGTTTCCTCCCACACTTGAAAAACATACTAAAATTGGCCATCGTGTGTATCTGAATCTTCGATGCGGAAATTAGATTGTGAGCCCCGTTGGCTACAGGTATTGATGTGAATGACGATAACCTTTGTGCAGAGCTGCAGAATATGTTGGCGCTATATAAGCAATGGAAATATACAAGTATTAGTATACCTACGGACAAACAATTGCCAGAACTGCGGTATGTGGACTTTTTCACAGGCCAATTATCGGGCTAACGAGCATTCACCGAGCTCTCGTTCCCGATCATTGCCCTATGTAAACAGGGCAACGATCAGCCGATAAATGATTGTATCCGTTTATGTAGCAGCAAATATTATCGTTGTTGACAGCACATCCGTTGCCATCGGGAAAATGTGCTGCCGACATGATGGAAATATATTGGGACGAGTGATCGGAGTAACATAGTTCCTTGTGAAAGGAGCAAACGAGCTCCGATCAACGAGCTGTCTCGTTGATCGGCGCTCGTTTACACGGCCCCCGTCGGACCATGTAAGGGGACCCTTAGAGTGGTCTGGGTCCAGGAGTGTAGCGATAGATGGTGCATAGGCAGCGGTCGGACTCAGGCCCTGGTACCTGAAGGGGCCTAAATGTTTGTCGTTGCGTTGGGGCCTAAGATCTTCAAGCCTTGTACTTAAATAGTATTGAGGGTTATGGACCCACTCAGGCCTTGTTTAAATGTCCAAATGTCCACCCCTGCTAAAAAAAAACAACAAAAGCCATAGTAGAAGATGGGGACAGCCAAAGCTGAATAGCGGTGAAGTTCTGTCGCAGAAGCAGCCCACTAATATATGTATGTTGTCATCTCTCATAGTAACCGCAGCCTACCCATTCCTGGCTGTAGGCATATCCCTGATATTTTAAAATCTCTTAGGCCCCATGCACACTACCATAAAAATCATCTGTAATTGCGGACCATAATTGTGGTCAGCAATTACGGACCCATTTACTTTGTATATTTACAGGAAGGTGTCCGGACCGTAGAAGTGTACCGCAAAAGATAGGACATGTCCGTTCTTTTGCTTTTTACGGGCCGTGCTCCCATATTTTTATATGGGAGCACGACCCGCAAATGCGGGTGGCTGTCCGCCGCCGTCCGGCCGCGCCCGCAATTGTGGGCTGTTATCACGGGCACGGCCGATGTGCAATGGGGCCTTAGTGTTTATCTAAATATGTGTTTGCGGGTTGTGGGCACAGGTTGGTTGGAGAGCAAGGGTCTCGATATAAGGCCAGGCATTGATTCCTAGACAGCAAATTGTCAGTTGTTGCTCTCTTGCCTAACTGAAGGGATAATAGGTAGAAATTCTTGACGTTCCAGATCCGCTTCTTAGAAAACGTCATTTTTTTTTATTTTTTGACAGCCTGAAAGTAAAGTAATTTTGGAGCCACATGCTGTTTGTTCTGTGACATAAAGAAACCTCCTGCTATCACTCAAACTTACATTGTTCTTCTACTGTACCGAAGGCTACACTCGTTCGAGAAGCTGGAAATTGCCATTAATAATGGTGATGGATGTTCCGGCTGACAGAATACGATGTTGTGCATGCAGCATATTTCAGGTTTGGTGGAGATCGCTGTCTAAATTTCAGTGCCTGAGTCACCGTGATAACGCAAACAGCCCACGGGTATAAGAAGCAGACATGGGAAATGAGCACAGATTATTTACTTAAAGATACATTAACACCAAAAATATAAACTGTAAACGTGTTGGAACGGATGCGTTCACATAGCTGGATAACAAAGGAGTGGCAGCGCTTCCAGTATGCCAGGGCTGTACCAGTGATCAAACCGGGGTCAACAGCAGGGCTTTCTGATACGGCCCGTTCTACAAAAGCTGGATATTAAAGAAGAACTCCGGCAGCAAAACGCAATTGCACCTCCCTACCTAACCCCCGTCGAGACTCATCGACTGGAGGATCGGGACATGGTACTTCTACTGATATCCATATCATCCCGGGACAGGAATGCCCAATACTTGTTCCCCTACCCCATCCCATTCCTTGTAGAAGAGAATCGGGGCATAACCCTATGACTTTTCCTTTATTTGCTCCACACAGACTATTGGACTTCAGGACTAAACTAGCCTGTGCTGGGCCTAGACATTCTCATGGACCACATGGCGTTTGCATGGTCTATCGCCACGGTATGTGCGCCCTTGTGGAGGACACGATGATCCGCTTTAGTCACCCATTGCATAGACTGTTTCCATGTTCAGTTCTGCTACATCCATACCAAGCGAAGTCATACAGAGGAAACCAACCTCCAGGGTGTTCCTCACTTGGTGCCACCATAGACCCTCCATGGTCCACCACCTGTTGGACTTGGTCATGGTCAAGACTATAAAATCCTAGTTCTAAAAACAGCGATGGAGACCTCATCTACGATGTAAAGGTTCTGGTAGGATGGTGAAGAACAAGTACTAGGACTAGATATTTAGACTTGAGGACTGTTTTTCATGGCATCGCCCCGGAATGGGACAGAAGGGGTTAAATGTGTTCTGGAATTCTACAAAAAAAAAAGAGAGCTCAAAAAGGAAGTAATATTAATGAAGCGTTGAATGACAAACAGCGCCTCGGTCTCCCTGTCTCTCGCTGTAACCTCAGGTGACAGGTCTGGAATGCTCCTGGGTCATCGTGCTGCTCAACAGGTTAACTCCTTCAAGGCTAAGCCACGATAAATGTCCAGCGCCGTAGATAATACAACATAAACGCCTAATTTCCCACCTACCGTGGAAGAGCAGATCTTTAATATTTAACCTTTTAAGTTGTGAATTGCTCACTGCTCGGGATTCCAACCACCTAAGTTGGAGGCCTCTTCTCTGAGTCATCCTAATGGTACTCGAAGAGATGGGCAGGGTTGGACTGCCCACTAGAGGGCCAGATCTGCAAGTTGGTCCAGGTTCTGGTTTGACCACAACAGGAGATCCAACCTCAACCCCATCTGCCAGTGAAGCTCAGTTGCTGTTTGGGTTTATAACTTTTTTAGATTATGTCCTGAGGGGGTTTTGCCTTCCTCTGGATCAACAAGGTAGGATTATAGGTTGGACTTGATGGTCCAGTGTCTTTTTTTGTAACCTTATAAACGATGTATTTAGTTCTTTGTGATAAGACTTGGTTGTTCAGATAAAAATATACGGGCACTTATTTTGTATGTGGGGCACCCTCTTGTCTCTAGCTGCTCCAGACTGACACTGTATTTCAGCCCTAGACTCCAAACTTTTCAAGACTCCATGTGGAGCATTATCTAATGGCTGGGGTTGGATATTAAAAGGAATACTGCGGACAAAGCTTAAGTTCTAAACCGCAAGCAACATTGAAGTGTAAAGCATGGAGGATAGACCAAGCAGCCTGAGTCTGTGATACAGTGCAGTTTAGCTGCAGTCACTGATTATAGCTGCAGCCAGAAAGACTATATTAAAGAAGAAAACCGCAGGTAAGCCCCACGCAGCGGTTTTGAGGCTATAGAAGGAAGATAGTCAGTGTACGAATGTTTGAATGAGGCCTTGGCTATGGATTGGCATGGATATCCTAGTGGTGGACCGTGCAGAGGGGAAGCTTGACAGAATTACAATCATGCGTTTCCTTTATCGAGCTGTGTAAACGTCCGGTCACGGGTGACCTGCTCCCAGGTATGTTCCAACTAGTGACAGAATATGCGATTTCTGCTGCTATGTCGGCATGAAAAACCAAAAAGGAGGTAATCCTATGGCTGGCAATAACACCTTGACGTGGCATGGATGGAATGGACTCATGCAGGGTTGGCCGAACGTTCGATGTTGCCTTGTGCACTACGTTGTATGGGCGCCACTTATGGTGGCCTAATAACATGTAGTTGGATCCAGTGCATCTGCCTTTCCATAGGTTCCTGCACTAAATGTGAGGTTGGGTGTGCAAGCTGTGAGCGCCCCCTTCAGTCGTGACATGCTATGCGCACTGAGGCCGGTTCTGGATTCATGGACTTGAATAAAGCCATACATATGTTAATTTTGTACGTTCCGTCAGTATATAGTCCTATCCCCGGTGCCGCCAATATATATTTCTTCCAGAAAACGCGCCCCACCTGTCCATAGGTTCTGATATTACAGCTCCGCTCCATTTGAAGTGAATAAGGCTGAGCTGCAATACCACACACAACCTGTGGACATGTGTGGTGCTGTTTTTGGATGAAAGCAGCCATGTTTTTATAATCCTGTATAATTCTTTTAAGAACTAGGAAGAGACTGGTAGAAATCTTGATAAATAATTTGTAAGCCCCACTGTTTGCTAAGCGGTGACAGAAATAAACGAATGTGTGAATGAGCCTTTACTATTTTAACGGATGAAACGCTGACCCCCTTATTTCTATGGGGCTATGCACACATCCTTTTTTTTTTTTGCGGATCGGTCTCGCTCATTCTAGTCTATGGGTTCGTTAATAAAACCACATCCGTTTGCGGATCCATCCAAGACGACACCTGGGTAGACAGATTTTCCCAGCATGCCGCATGTTGAAAATTGTCGCCAGAGCGATCCCGTGACCTTATGGGTCATCCCTTGGGGCAAGTGGATGAATATTTTTTCTTCCTTGCGGACCATGAAATACCAAAGACATACGGTCTCAAAATAGACATATGGAAAAAATGGGTAGCAACAATATGGATGTCAAAACGGATACTCAGATCCGTTTTTTGGCGGCAGAATAAAAGGACGTGTGTATGAGCCCTAATATTTTGCTTAGCGATGATGGCCGTGGCCTGTGGGTGACGCACTCGGATTTCTTAAATGAGAAGTCAATGCTCCTATGCATATAATATGTTAAAGTGTTAAACTTTTAAAAAAACATTTGACATGTCCTAGTGATATAACAAAATTTTGGATTGGTGGGGGTCCGAGCACTGAGATCCGAGCGATCGCCAAAACAAAGCGGCTGAAGCGCTCGAGTGACCTCTTTGTTTTTGATCCGCTTTCCTGGGAGTGGTGTACGAACTCGTAGACTTTGTATTGTGCCCGTACACCGCTCCGAGGAAAGCTGACCAGAAATGCCACCGCGCTCACCCGAGCGCCTCTGCTGCTTCGTTTTAGCGATCAGTGGGAGTTTCAGTGCTCTGACCCCTACCAATCAAAACTCACAAAACTGATCCACAATCCTTGATGCAAATTAGACCTTGGCAATCTTTGAATTACTATGGGTATCCAGTCATTCACAGGCCAACCTTACTGCAACATTGTCCTGAGCGTTTACTGTCAAATATGTCAGGCAGGAGATAATAGTCGGGCTTACAGCCGATATAAATGCCACGGAAAGAATAGGTATTACAGGAAGGAGTGAGGAGGGACACCACAGAGTAGGAAGTCTGAGGATTTATAGGTTTAAGTAGGATTTCAGCCACCCCCACAAGCACCAGCATTAGCCGTAGTAACTTGTGAAGCGTTAACATAATCCACAATTCTTTTCAATTTTCTAAAATGCAGTATCGGAGGGGTTGTGGAGGGTGTTGCTGTATAAAATCTAGGATGAAAAGCGGAACATTGAATTATATTAATCGCACCGCAAAATGCTGAGGAGTTCTTATCCTGTTCAAACCATAGACAATGTATTACACCTCACCTGGCGGAGAAATGGCTGCAATATCCCCCTGCACACGGCCGTGCCCACAATCCCGGCCGGCCGTGGACAGCCACCCTCGTTTTTGGCCTGTGCTTTTGCGGCAGCTTTCTACCGCCCGGACACATGCCCATCAATATACAGGAAGGTGTTCGCGGTCAGCCGACACTTCAGAGTAACGAGCGGCATCGCAGCATTTAAATAGTTAGAAAGAGGGGGCGACCTCCTTTAACAGCTCATCGCGCCCCCCACAATGCAATCGCGGGGGGGGGGGGCGATGGTTGCTATGGCTGCCTGGGAGCCTAATGAAGGCCCCCAGGTCCGCCATCTTTGTGCCTGTCAGAATCACGATATACTGCAATACATTAGTATTGCAGTATATCGTGCAAGCGATATAACGATCGCTGGTTGAAGTCCTCTAGGGGGACTAATAAAAAAAGTAAAAATTAGTTAAATAAAGGATTTTGGGTTTTTTTATGTAAAAAAAAAAAAAAAAAAAAAAAAAAATGAAAAGTTAAAAAGAAAAACTTTTTTCCCATTTTCCCCCTAGAGAATAGTAAAATAAATAAATAAACATAATTGGTATCGCCACATCCATAAAAGTCTGAACTATTACAATATATCATTATTTAACCCGCGCGGTGAACGCCGTAAAAAGTAAATAAATATAAATAAATTAACGCCAGAATCGCTATGTTTTGGTCACCTCATCTCCTACAAACAAATTAAATAAAAAGTGATCTAAACATCGCATGTAGACCAAAATGGTATTAAAAACTACAGCTTATCCCGCAAAAAATAAGCCCTCATATCGATGGAAAAATAAAAAAGTTATGGCTCTCAGAATTTGGCGACACAAAATAAATTTTCTTTTTTTACACTTCGGTTTTTACATGTAAAAGTAGTAAAATATAGAAAAAACAATATATATTTAATATCACCGTAATCGTATTGACCCGCAGAATAAAGTTAACATGTTGTTTTAATTGCACAGTGAATTCCGTAAAAACGGCGCACAAAAAACCATGGAGGAATCGCTGTTTTTTTCATTTTCTACCCCACAAATAATTTTTTTCCCGTTTCCTAGTACATTTATATGGCAAAATAAATGGTGCTACGAAAAACTACAACTCGTCCCGCAAAAATCAAGCCCTCATAGGAAAAATAAAGAAGTTATGGCTTTTGAAAGGTGGGGAGGAAAAAACGAAAATGAAAATCTGAAAAAGGGCTGCGGCGTGAAGGGGTTAAAGAGGGAACTTGGAGCTGTGGGATCCTGTTGTGGATTTTGGGTACAGATTCCTTCCCGAAAATCCACAGCAGACCCGTCGTGCGTTCACATGGCCTTATAGGGCTCCAAGGTGTTGGGGCCAATTTATGATATCTACCTCTACAACTGCTGTCGCTACACCAACTGACCATGGAAATATTCATAGGAGTATTTTCAGTTTCATACGTTTATGGGATAAAGATAGAATATGTCCTAAATGTATAATCGATGGGCGTTTGACCTGTGACCCCCAACTGATCGACAAAATGAAGGTGCTCTTCTGAGTGCCATGCCTCATTGATAGGTAGATATCCGGTTATCCGGACTACATGGATAGACCCCCCAACAAGGCAGGTTTTTTTTTGGCTGCAGTCCCATAGCGGAGCTCTTTAACCATTTGCTGGACCTTTCTCCACAAATATATAAAAAAGGACCCGTATAGGCATGGACGGGTCCTTTTTCCATACTGATTTTCATCAGAGATTAAATTGCACATCCCATAACTTTATCCAATGAATGTCACAGGGAACCCAAGTAATCGATTCAGCACTTGGGTAGTGGCCATGAAAACCCTTCACCTCATAAGGTTGTGATGGGAGGGCGCTGAGAAGATATTATCGGTCTTCAAGGGTTTGCCCCAGAATCAACAATTGTCACCCATCCACAGGACAGGTGATAATTGTCTGAACGCTGCCACCCCCAAAGATCGCAAGAACCCACTGTTCCTCCTCACTGCTGGACCGCAGTGAGGAGGACATTGAATGTTGGGCAGTCGAGCGTGCGCACTGAAACTGCATTCAAAGTCTATGGGAACAGCAGAGTACAGCGCTCTACTGTTTTCCCGTCAATTTCATAGCCCTTAAATGGAGCTGCGGGTACATGCTCGACCGCCCCAACATTCAAGCTCCTCAATGCGGGGGTGGAGTCAGGAGGATCCGGGGGTTTTGGACCATCGTATTCACGATTGGTGTGGGTCCCATCGATCAGAAAATGATCACCTATCCACAGGATAGGTGATAATTGTTGATTCTAGGACAACCCCTTTAAGTGAATGCACAGTCTGAGCATGTGAAGACCCCAATACAGGACGTGTAGATGTACCTACGCATCACATCCATCTTTGGCTAACTTGAGTCCGCCTCTGATGACAAACTAGAACCCCCATAATCCTGTAGGGAAGAAAACGTGAACTGTACAAGTGGTTCGCGATGACATCACTATCTTTATATAAAGGCCGGTCCGGGTCTAACTATTTGCCAAAGGGAGATCTGCATTCCGTCTCTGTTTGTTACCTGGGTTATCATAGCAACAAAAACACCCGTGTATTTCTAGTTTCAGGTTAAAGATGATTATATAACTAGAGCGTATAACCATTCAGGCCATTCACAACAAGCTGCGATGCTCTGCGTATCCTGACCACTTTCTATCATGTACAGCAGTAACTTTTTCAGCAATCTGTGTTACAGTAGCTCTTCTGGTGGATCGGACAAGACGAGCTAGCCTTCACTCCCCACGCTCATTGAGTCTTGGGTGCCCATTACCCGATCGCTGGTCACCGGTTGTCCTACCTTGGACCACTTTTGTTTGGTGCCAACCACTGCGTACCAGGAACGGCTCACAAGACCGGCCGCCCTGGAGATGCTCTGATCCGGCTGCCCTGGAGATGCTCTGACCCGGCCGTCCTGGAGATGCTCTGACCCGGCCGTCCTGGAGATGCTCTGACCCGGCCGTCCTGGAGATGCTCTGACCCGGCCGTCCTGGAGATGCTCTGACCCGGCCGTCCTGGAGATGCTCTGACCCACCCGTCGAGACCTCACCATTTGGTTCTTGTCAGTCACTCCGATAACTTTACACTTCTCCATTTTTACTTCTTCCAACAAATCAACTTCAAGCGCTGACTGACCATCTGCTGCCTAATATATCCCCCCTCCTGGTCCGACGCCTTTGTAACCAGATTGTCAATGTTGTTCACTTCATCTGTCAGTGGTTTTAAAGTTATGACCGAAAGGAGACCGCGATGCTGTTTGGCGCTGTTTTCAAGTAGATTGTTAATGGCCGCACGGTTTTGCAAAATCACGCGGTCGTTGAGGGTCTGTTCATTACCTGCATAATTTTGCGCCCAATAAACAGCAGTTTTTACTTGCAAACCCACGAGGCTCTTTGTCGTGGTGTTTTCAGGTGCATTGCGGCCGTACCCTCAGTGCAGTATAGGGGTCAGTCTCTGTTTTTTGGCTTTTAACAAGAGGAGTGGCCAAGGGAGTTCGGATTCTTAGCAGGCGCTGTTTACAGTAGTCTGTATTCGGTCAGTGGGCCTTGTGACATCATCCATCTATTGACCACGTGACACTTCTACGGGGTTATGAGCTGGTTTCTTGCTCTTGTAAAGAAGCAATTCTGATGATATTACATTAGGGGGCGACTTGTTAAGCAATTTCCTAAAATAGCCTTTGAGCTCCATGGTGGAACTTCCTTTTATCTGAAATAAGAGGATTTTGAAGCCGTTCACAGATGGCATGTCACTTGTTATAGTTCTTGTTCCTACACCTGGCATGGGAGCTTCATGGACTCGGCTAGTGGGCACCCAGACAGAAAGCCAAGTGGTTGCTAGGCGACCTAAAAAGACATATAAGTAGAGAAATAGCAGTAGTTCTCTTGGAGCTGAATGCCACCCAGGCGTCCTCGAAACTCCTGGCGTTTACATTCTTTCAGTGGTATTTTTAAGTTTCTTTTATCTCTCTGAACTCTTGCCACTTCTTTTTTACTCTTCTTTTACGCTTCCTCCTCCCTCCTGCTTCTCTCCTCTCCCTCCCTGTCCTGACCGATCCCGTCTCGCACCACTCTCTGCCCAACCGGTTCTTCCATCATTTTGCTTTTGAGAGGATTATAGCCATGGCAACCACCAGGTAACAGCAGGAACTAGAAGCCCACTGGTGTCCACCCCTAATCCACCTGCTGTGGTCACAGGACGCTGCCTCTCTAGCGTGTTGAAATTGCTTTAGAATATTTAGAGCCTTTTTTTTTTTTTTGCCCGTTCCCAGTGATTGATCCCCATAATACAGACCGGGCTCCCCACATCTCTCACATGTAAAATAAAGAAGGGTTAAATCTAACATATGTTGGTAGAGAACATGAGGAGACGCTCTATTTACTTACAGTGGAACTATCTATAATTCATACAGTGAAATTCCTTTAATCCAGCATCACTGGGACCAGGTTCTGGATTATCAAGTATTCTGGATTATTGGATCGTCATTCGTCAGGAGAAACGCAAAATAAAATATTAATACAAAATCTACTACTGATACTTTGATTTTTATTAGTAGAGTAGTCTGGCGATATCATATTGCAGTTGTCGGATTATCAGACTTTCCGGATTATTGGATACTAGATTGTCTGATCCAGAGAATGAGGGTGACCAGTTGCAGACAGTAGGTGGTTTCCAGTCGGTCTCCATTCTAGTCTATGGTAGATATGAGCGCACACATGTCTTACTGTGCGGGAGTCTCCTGTGACCTGGACCACAAAAGGGGCAATTAATAGGGGCGTTTCGGGGTAGTTTTGTGGCCTCTCAGGGGAGGGGCTTACAACAGACCACAATTCTGGATCCAAATGTTGGCAAGTATGACATGGTGAGCTGTTAAACAGGAAAGAGTCGCTGATTCTTGTGATCATTCGGGGTCAGACTGCTCGAACCCCCACCTGTCAATCAAATCAATGAGCTATAAATATTATATGGGGAACTGCTGCATATACATTGCTGCATATACATTGATATATAATACGGATTATACTATACTTCCTCCCCTGTCTTTTGTTGGATGAAGCCCCTCAGGTTGTCTAGTAACCACCTGACGTATATTTCAGTACAGATGTTCTCTCTGCTATACAATATACTGCTTCTCTATGCTGCACAGACCAGCTTTAAGCCCCTCCCAGTCAGGCATGAGAAGACTGCAGATAAGGGCATAGACATATGGAGTACAGAGGCAGAAGTCGTACCAGGCGCCGACACGAACACGCAAGACACGTGTATTATACATGGCACAGGGTCTGTGGGGTGCCCTTTTACAGATTTTACTTTGGGCTCAGAGGTCTTAAAGGGTAACCAGACTTCTAAAAAAAAAAAATAAATTGACATGTCATAGTGACACAGTTTTTCATCGGTGCGGGTCCAAGCTAAAACGAAGTGGCAGAAGCGCTCGGGTGAACACTGTGCCGCTTCCTTTCTGATCGGCTTTCCTCAGAAAGCCAAGCGAGCAGTATATGGACTCATAGGCTTTCTATTGAGCCCGTACACCGCTCCGAGGAAAGCCGATCAGAAACGAAGCGGCACAGCACTCACCCGAGCACTTTTGCCACTCAGTTTTAGCGATCGGTGATGGTGTCATTGCCCGGACTCTCACCGATCAAAACTTCTGACATGTCAAAAGTTTTTTTTAAAAAGTTTAGTTACCCTTTAAGTTTTTGCCTCTGACTGCAGATCCCACAGCTTCAGGATGAAGGTCGTGTCAGGCCAGTGGGAAAATGTGCAGGAACGAGAGAAACTGCAAGTCCAGGAGTAGCAGGTTCAGAACGCAACGTGTATATAAGACTGGAGCACAGGCAAGAAGATCTATAGTTACCTGGGGGCACAGCAGGTGGGCGCTGGCAGTATGGGTGGGCTGAGTGGTCTCTGTCCGCTGTCAAATTTCATATTTGTCAAGGTGTAATGGAAGTGCTGGATCTTTCAGCAGAATGAGGTGGAAAAACACAAAGCAGAGGTCACAGTATTTTGTGCTGCCTCTTTAAGTTGTGACTTGGTTCTGCAGGGGGTCAGCTCCCAGCTAAGCCAGGATTACTGGGGGCATTGAATCCTGTGTACAGTGTGCCACAAAATTAGCAGACTGCTCAAGCTGCCGCCCTGATCTGCTGAAATATTTGGCATGTGAATGGCCGCAAGGACCCCAGGACCGATAAACACCCAGAGGATTAACTCAAAGAGCAGCCGCACCTAGCACTGCCAGCTCCTACTACACCGCGTGCTGTGCCCTCCACCAAAAAACCTGTCCCCAGTTATCCCGGGTCTAGATTGAGCCCAGACGCTCATTTTAATGGGACGCCAAATCTTTATTCTATTCTTCATGTGTTGTGCAGTCTATTGTCCCCTGTTATCAGCCATTTCAGACCGTGTTGCCACCTATAATTCAACCACATTTCTGAGTATATTCTTTCCTAGATTTATCAAATGTTATAAATTACTTAATCTTTCCATTATTTTCTAGATTGTAAGCTCCTAAGGCGAGTATAATACACTTCTATGCAGTAGGTTTCTCAGTGTATAAAGCCCTGCGATCTGTGGCTCTCCAGTTCTGGTAGAACTACAACTCCCTGCATGAGGCTGTCAGGGGATGCTGGGAGTTGTAGTGTCACCACAGCTGGATAGTCCATTATTTGTGATCTGGGGCCCATATACTAGCTGCTCCTTACAGATGGTGTATATACCCTTGCTATATGAAGGTACAATACATAACCTGCAGGGTCGTCCTGAATACTCGCTTCAACATCTTTTTTTATGTTTACGGCAGTAACGTTTGTTTAATTTATCATCAATGGTTTTATGCCGGATTATCAAATGTTCTGGATTATTGGACTCTCATAGAAAAGTATATAAAAAAACACTTGCAAGGATAGCACCCTCCTTACCGTCTTCCCTCACCGTGACGTAACTGTACATCATGGCACGGGGGGAGGTATGGAGCGGGCTGCGCGGAGATCTGGCACTAGCGGCTCGGATCGGCGATCACTCTGATACCGTCCATATAACAACATAGATGCCGCGGCAATAGCAACAGTGACATCTTAGCTGTTAAAAAAAGGGTGGATCCCCCCCCCCCCCCGTGACGCAATCGCGCCCCACATGTTGTATTGCATGTCTATTGTACCAGAGACCAAACAAGCGTTGGTTCAAGTCTCCGCCTAAACATTAACCTCCGCTATAATCCCTTTCTTTCTGGACTATTGGATGCCAGATTAGAAGAATTTTTCTGTACACACCAGCAGTTCCACTACTACGTGAAATATATCAAAATGATCTGCCGATTCCCTCACCCATAGGTTACGGTGGGCGTGGGTATTTCTGTGGAATACCACTGAAGCCACTTATTGCCCCCTGGCATGTCTCTGGAGCCCAAGTCTAACATATGCGGTCTTATAATATATACTACATATTACCCGGAGCAGCCGCTCGCTGCCACCAGGACGATCATCCAAGATTAAACCGGGTCTTGTGACCTCTCGGTGTCTCGGATCCCTCTTCTTATATATCCTGTTGCCAGCTTTGTTACCGGTTCCTGCCTATGTCGGCTATAGGATTCTCGCCAGGTTATAACCCGGGACATCCCGTGAGCAGCTCTTACTGGAGGACTTGTGTGTACGGTGCTATCTCCACTGCGGGGGCTTCTTATCAGGACACCTAATAATCGGGAAGTCCCTGAATACGAACCGTTTTCTCTAAAAAATTCTATCTTTCCATTGCCCTTTATGTGTTGGTCTCGGATCCAGAGAAGAGTAGGCACAGTAGGTAGTCTCCTAGGGCACCATTCAAAGGGGGACAAGCCTTCAAATTTCCTTGTACAACCCATTGGGCATGGTCTCCGGCTGCTGATGACACTATAGGTGCCGGGTTATCGTAAGTGCTGAGAAGACTTTTACTGTGTGACTGGTACGGGATGGTGCCAGGAGAGGCGCTGCGGACCCTACATGGTAGAAAACTGCCCACGCGTGGAGAGGATGGAGGCGGTGGGAGTACGTATTGTACACTAGGGATTTGAGCGGAGGGTGCGGGCTGAATAGTTTTTCCTCTGACTGCTTCAATACGAACTTGTGAGGGTGGGGGGAATTCTGAAACCCCCTCCCACCTTGGGCACTAAGAACTTGTCTGGCTTTGGATCAAGCAGATTTCTGTTGGTTGGAACAAATGTTTCAAGCACCATCGACATAATAATTATTGTGTGATCATTATCATAATGAGAAAGTAAGGGGGTCCAAACCAGAAAGGTGCAATTCACTGACAGTAAGCAGAGATCTGTAAAATGGTGAGGAATTGAAGCATAAAGTATATTAGAAAGTTGCAGAACTTTTTATTCTACAATGAATCGGCTTTATTTAATTTATGGAAGAAGATCTAAACCCGTCATAAGGGGCATTTCCATATAAAACCTTCCTATTGATGTGGGTTCAGATTGGAAGTCCCTGTTCAGGAGTATTAAAGGCCGGTCCCCTCCCCGGATCAGCAGCAGGACCTGAAAATTGATGGGAATAGTGGAACAACAAGGAAAAGCTCCAGAGAGGGCGAGCGCTGAAGGTTTAATAGAGCCGGCATTCAACGCCGTGTCAGGGAGAAAGATATCGATAGGACAAATTCATTCCATAGAGGAAGCCGAGGAAATCTATCACACTCCGCCAGCGAGGACAAGCAGAAAATGTGACCTCCGGGGGGACGCCTCATCATGAGAAAACCAGGAATCAACCAAGATGTGGAAAATCATGAGGCGCTACTTCGGAGTAGATCAGAACAAATCTACTACTCCCACCAATGATTGACCAATAAGGTTTGCAGTGTTTATCAGATGTAGCAGAGCTGAATTTAGTACATCTCATTTTCATATCGTGACGTGTGATTTCTGGTTAAACAACGGCCCGAAGGGAGAAGTTACTAAGTTATCTAAACTGAGAGGTTATCACAGGAAAGCTGGGTGACAACCCCTATGGGAGATCTAATGGAAGCCATATTGCTAGTCACCCAGCTTTCCCAAGGACGGATTTAAGTAAAATAAATTAAAAAGGATGATCGCATAAGATTACTCAAGGAGCAAACGTTCATTGAGAACTTTGCCTAATATAATTTATTTTGACATGAACCTTATGATATCCTGCGCACATATTTGCGATGATATTTGAAGGGACGATCTCTCTCCTTGCACTACAACCTGCATACCTCCCAACGTTTGAAATCAGAAAAGAGGGATGTTTTAAGCCACACCCCTAACCACGCCCAATATCCGGCATCAACCTATCAAATCACTGCAAGATCCTTCTGCAAATAACGCGCACACATTCTCACTGTGGATCTCTAGACTGTCTGGATATCACAGATATTATGGATCCGGTTATATCGTCTTTGTGTTACTTTTCCTATCTTGGGTATAACATTTGCTCATCACGGCGGCAGCTGCAGGACAAACCAAAAGGCTGAGAACAATGAAAGTCAAGAGGGAGACCCTGTGGTTGATGACTTTTCAATTGACAGGTAGCAGAGTTACATGATGGGGATTTTTTTTTCCAGTTGTGTAACTCTGCAACCGGTCAATTGAAAAATCATCCACCAAAGCCCCCTTGTAAATCGCTCCACACACAGCCCCCCTGTACATAGCGCCAGACACAGCCCCCCTGTAGATAGCTCCACACACAGCCCCCCTGTAGATGGCTCCACACACAGCCCCCCCGTAGATGGCTCCACACACAGCCCCCCTGTAGATGGCTCCACACACAGCCCCCCCGTAGATGGCTCCACACACAGCCCCCCCGTAGATGGCTCCACACACAGCCCCCCCCCCGTAGATGGCTCCACACACGGCCCCCCCCGTAGATGGCTCCACACACAGCCCCCCCCCGTAGATGGCTCCACACACAGCCCCCCCCGTAGATGGCTCCACACACAGCCCCCCCCGTAGATGGCTCCACACACAGCCCCCCCCGTAGATGGCTCCACACACAGCCCCCCCCGTAGATGGCTCCACACACAGCCCCCCCGTAGATGGCTCCACACACAGCCCCCCCGTAGATGGCTCCACACACAGCCCCCCCCGTAGATGGCTCCACACACAGCCCCCCCCCCGTAGATGGCTCCACACACAGCCCCCCCGTAGATGGCTCCACACACAGCCCCCCCGTAGATGGCTCCACACACAGCCCCCCCCCCGTAGATGGCTCCACACACAGCCCCCCCCGTAGATGGCTCCACACACAGCCCCCCCGTAGATGGCTCCACACACAGCCCCCCCCCCGTAGATGGCTCCACACACAGCCCCCCCCGTAGATGGCTCCACACACAGCCCCCCCCTCGTAGATGGCTCCACACACAGCCCCCCCCGTAGATGGCTCCACACACAGCCCCCCCCCCCCGTAGATGGCTCCACACACAGCCCCCCCCCCCGTAGATGGCTCCACACACAGCCCCCCCCCGTAGATGGCTCCACACACAGCCCCCCCGTAGATGGCTCCACACAGCCCCCCCCGTAGATGGCTCCACACACAGCCCCCCCGTAGATGGCTCCACACACAGCGCCCCCCGTAGATGGCTCCACACACAGCCCCCCCCGTAGATGGCTCCACACACAGCCCCCCCCCGTAGATGGCTCCACACACAGCCCCCCCCCCGTAGATGGCTCCACACACAGCCCCCCCCCCCCGTAGATGGCTCCACACACAGCCCCCCCCCCCCGTAGATGGCTCCACACACAGCCCCCCCCCCCCGTAGATGGCTCCACACACAGCCCCCCTCCCGTAGATGGCTCCACACACAGCCCCCCCCCCCCCCCGTAGATGGCGCCACACACAGCCCCCCCTAGATGGCGCCACACACAGCACCCCCAGATGGCGCCACACACAGCCCCCCCCTAGATGGCGCCCCTCGTACATCCCCCTCCCCCTTATACTTTGTGCCAAAATGCCGCCAGAACGGAGAGCGGTAGAGTTAGCCGGCCGTACTGCTGTCACTCTCCGCTCTGCTTTGATGTCACTCACCGTCAGAAGAAGGCAGGAGTCTTGCAGCGGTGTTCTCACTGGTGTCGATGCCGGCCCGGGAGTGTACCAGTCCTGTCACCTAACCTGTCACCTAACCTGTCACCTGACCGGTGAGGTTAGATGACAGGTCAGGTGACTGGACTGGTCCACTCTTGGGCAGGCATCGATCCCAGTCAGAACACCGCTGCAAGACTCCTGCCTTCTGACGCTGATCGCTGCTGCAGACGTTTGGCATGCAGGGTGCCTTTCAGCAGCGATCAGCTGTTTTGATACAGTTGCAGCGCCCAGCGGGACATTTTGCAGACCGCCCGGGAAGGCGTTGAGAAACCGGGACTGTCAAAGCAATTCACTCCAGAAGTCACATAAGGAGTTAAATAAGTGTCACGTGATCTGTCACATGATGTCAGGATAAATACAAGCAACATGAAGACCAAGGAGCTCCCCAAACAGGTCAGAGACAAAGGTCAGGACTGGCTCATAAAAATAATAGCCCAAACTTTTCACATCCCACGGAGCGTCATTCAATCCATTATAACAAAAAAATATTATCTATCTATCTATCTATCTATCTATCTATCTATCTATCTATCTATCTATCTATCTATCTATCTATCTATCTATCTCATATCTATCTATCTCATATCTATCTATCTCATATCTATCTATCTATCTCATATCTATCTATCTATCTCATATCTATCTATCTATCTCATATCTATCTATCTATCTATCTATCTATCTATCTATCTATCTATCTATCTATCTATCTATCTATCTATCTATCTATCTATCTCATATCTATCTATCTCATATCTATCTATCTATCTCATATCTATCTATCTCATATCTATCTATCTCATATCTATCTATCTCATATCTATCTATCTCATATCTATCTATCTCATATCTATCTATCTATCTCCAGTGTTTATATACATGACTATATAAACAAGCACATGTACATCTCCCGGCAGGACATAATGGAGGGGAGAGATTGATGGAGGAATCTCCGCTCGGTTGGAAGATCACTGGTGGTCTCCAGCACAGAATCCGGACTCATAATTCATTTTGAACTATGGGGTATCCGCCTATTCACCTACAGGAAAAGCTGGTCCAATGGGGTCAGGACAATAGGTTATTCTGGGGTCATATTGGGGGATGGGCGCCGACTGTGGGAACGCACCGTATTATAATACCCTACTTCTAGGCCTTGACGTTTGTGCCCTTAGGCACCCTTTAACTCTTTGCCCTGTAGTCTGTAGCGTTGGAATTCAGCTATTTGCGGCTGCTGGCACCCCGCGGTGTCCTGCATGTGTCTGGCATTTTCTTTGTGTATATGAGGCAACCATTGTGCCTCGGGGATATATCATGATGTGGGCGTTCTCCTGCACTGGTCACTCACAGGCAGTAAATGAAGACGTAGCGTGTAGTGGAGATGTACTGCGACAGGGGCAGAGGATATTATACCCATCAAATACATCACATGCCCAATGAAGACACTTTCCAAGAAACTAGCAGCGTCCTAACGGAGCCGGGACCGCTACGCCGGATACAAATTCCAACGGATGAATTTTGACCGCGCGAGTAGTGCCACAGACCGCGCCAATCAGGCCATAAAAAATAAACCACACTTAAAGGCAAGCGAATAACGCAAATATCATCCGAGCGCTCTATTTCTTGTTAATACTTAATAGGAGTTGTATACAGATCAGACAGCCTTGGGGTCTCCAGGACTTTTGTAAGTAGAATCTGGGGGGACTGGGCTATTTGCAGCCCTTGTTACACGTCTCCGCTCAGATGCCGGACGTATTAAATACTTTTTCCTGAAAGTGCTGAAGAGAAATGAGAGTTAAGATCTATAGATCTTCTACCATCCAACATCCTGAAGTCTGAACATCAACCAACCCCTGAATGACGTACCCACATATCGATATCTAGAGCCCCCATATGAGACCTCCAGGGCCCCATAAATTGGCAGTCACAGAAATATCAGCAACCATATCCCCATAATTTTAGCCACAGTGCTCTTATAAGTTCTTACTGTTGCTACCATCAAGAACGACAGTGGACCCATAAATACCAGCAAACCGTGCCCCATAGATTCCTGGCACCCTGCAATCACAATTTACAGCCACGGTCGGCCCCATAAATCGCAGCCACGGTCGGCCCCATAAATCGCAGCCACGGTCGGCCCCATAAATCGCAGCCACGGTCGGCCCCGATAAATCGCAGCCACGGTCGGCCCCGATAAATCGCAGCCACGGTCGGCCCCGATAAATCGCAGCCACGGTCGGCCCCATAAATCGCAGCCACGGTCGGCCCCGATAAATCGCAGCCACGGTCGGCCCCATAAATCGCAGCCACGGTCGGCCCCGATAAATCGCAGCCACGGTCGGCCCCGATAAATCGAATCCACGGTACTACATCCGTGCCAGGTGCAGTGCCCTTATAAGTGCCAGCATACCCTCAACAGTGCAGAAACATTTCACTTTCTTCCTCTTTCTTCCACTTCTTCAGGTGTCCGCACGTGTCACAGTTCAGAATTGAAGAAAGTGGTAAAAGAAGGAGCCGCTGGTGAGGCCCTGACAAGTCCCGGCAGCTCCTGCACCCCCCAGATAGGTTCACTAGAGGGGTCTAGTGAATATTGAGCACTGCAGATCAGTGGATGATCGCTGATCTGTATGTACTGGTTACATTACTATTCTAGGTGTCATTCTATAGAATGGTATATATGTTTTGGGTGGGAGGAGGGGGTCCCCATGTCTGTAGTTTTACCTGCTAAGTAATGCGTATTCCAGCGCTCGCCCTAAGCAGACATTTTTAATGAAAAGCAAGTTATATGACTTTTAATTAAATGCGTTTATTAGAGGGGTGAAATATTTTGAAAAGCCGCTTTTTAGCTCCTTGGAACACATTTTCCAGAACCCGGCGATGCCGTCTGCATCCGCTCGCCTCAGGCTGGCTTTAGTGCACAAATAAATCCGAGGCAGCGAGTGCTGACAGATTATTATGTAGTGACAGCGCCGACCGCCCCCCTCCTCCTCGCTGCCGCTGGGAGGGGGGGACATGAAGGTGTCAGGGGTAAAGGGTGGGGGGTAGGTAGAAGTTATGATGGTACAAGACGATGAATGACTCTAAACACTAACTGGAAAAACCTGTGTGCGATCAGAAATGTCAGGACACTAACTCACTGCCAACAAAACCGGTTCTAGGAAATCCCGGGGGTACAACAACACTATATAGGGGTCCAGTAACATGGCTGCTTTCTTCTAAAAATAGCGCCACACCTGTTAACAGGCTGTGTGTGGTATTGCAGCTCTGCCCCATTCACTTCAATAAAGCTGAGCTGCAATACCAGACACAACCCATGAACAGGTGTGGCGCTGTTTTTGAAAGCAAGCAGTCATGTTTTTTTTTTTTTTTATTCTGTACACCTCTACGTAACAGGGGCATCTAGAGGAATGTGTGGAGTCAGGCAACAGGTAGATTAAAAAAGTTGCATCTTTTATGCAACTTTAACACAACAGTCGCACAACTATTGTGTTTTTTTCCTATTTATTTCTATTGGAGCAGGAACATTTGTATTTTTATTAGAATTGATTAATTCTGGCGTTACAGGGGCCTAAAAAACGCTGGGGTAAGATGCACACGTATCTTAATAAATTAGGCGCGTCTATGGCCGTCCGTTCACCACTTCCTTGCGTAAGTTATAGTGAAGTTGTGGGGCCACAGGAGAGCCCTGCCCATTTTCTAAGCCCCACCCACTTTTGGTTACGTGCCGTAAGCAGTGAAAATGCAGTATTTGCACCTTTTGTATGGCAGGAAGCCGGCGTAGAACAAGAGAAAAACTCCCGGCTTCATCTCTACATGCAACCCGCTGCCTTCTGCTATTTAAGGCTATGTTCACATCTGCGTCGGAGCCTCCGTTAGGGGCCTGCGTCGCAGATCTGGCAGGACTTGCGTGAGTTTACCAGACACAATAGTGCTGCTCAATCACGGACACCCCGATGGAAAGCCGACGGAACCCATTAAAGTCAATGGGTTCAGTCGGCAACTGGCGGTATACGTTGTGCAACGGAACCGTTGGTTCAGTCATTCCCTTGTTCTGCTCCTCTGACGGTGCAGAATAACGGAACGCAGGTGTGATCCCTGCCTGAGGCGGTTTAATGCCCTTTGTTGAGATTTATTTTTTATTCACTTTGTAGTTTATTTTTTGAACATTTTATTTACAATTATTTGCTCACTGAGTTTATTTTTTGTTTCTTTTTTATCTATTATTCATTAGGTGGTGTTCACACAGGTTTTTTGCAGACCGAAAAATCTGCCTCAAAATTCGGGAAGGAATTTTGAGGCAGATTTGGACCTCCCTACAAATTCTTGTCACGATTTTCGCTGCGTTTTTCACCCATTGCTATTGAGCGCTAAGGGGAGAAAAACGCAGCAAAAACGTTTTTTTTGCCTCCCATTGACTTCAATGGGAGGTCAGAGGCGGAACCGCGGCTAGACAAGAACTTGCCATTTTTTTTTCTGCGAGCTGCTAAAAATCGCCTTGGAAATAAAACTTCTCCGCCTTCCATTGAAATCAATAGGCGGCAGTTTTGGACATTTTTTGCTGCGGGTTCCACATCCAAATCACCGTAAAAAAACTCAGTGTGAACTGCGACTAAGGCCTCGTTTACACGCGCGTAATATACGTGGGTGCGACGTGCGTGCTTTTCACGGTTGTCGTACGCACCTATATTAGTCTATGGGGCTGTGCAGACAGTCCGTGAGTTTTGCGCAGCGCGAGTGCGCTGAAAAAAAATCACGACATGTCCTATCTTTGTGCGCTGTTCGCGCGTCACGCACCCAGTGAAGTCAATGGGTGCGTGAAAACCACGCATGGCACACGGAAGCACTTCCGTGCGAACTGCGTGATTCGCGCAACAGCTGTCAAACTCTGAATGTAAACATCCAAACGGAGTGTCATAATGATGGCGGCTGCGCATAAGAAGTGCGAATATTTCTGATCTTGAAATAGGTTTCACATGGCAATTTTTATTTTTTTTCTTAAATGGTTGATGTGGAATTTTTTTTTTAATAAGAAACATAAATATAGAATTTTTTGGAAATATGAATATTTATATTTTTTTTAAATGTCATATGTATTTGTGTGTGTGTGTGTGTGTGTGTGTGTATATCAATATCTATGCGTGGAATATTTGAATAAATAATATACTATACCCGCACCCTTTAGGAAAGGTCCTGTGCTCACCTCCCACATTGGGGCACTGCCACTTTGAACTAGTAGTTGCCCACCAGGCTGACAGTAGCCGCCGCTTATCCAGCGTCTTGTTTATGGAGCGCAGCTGATAATTAAGTGGTATCTTAAAATACCACCCAGGTGTGTCGCCCCCTCTAAATCCTGCAGCACTCACCACCACAGCTCAGCCGAGTTTATTTTTCCGAGCGCTAAACACGTACCTCAGCATTACAGTATATTTCCAGCGTGAGATGCCATGCTGCCGGTGATTAAAAGGGTTCCCTGGGGGTCTGCGTTCAGCCCAAACTGGGGGACGGTGCTACCTCGGCACATCTGATGTGGCTCCCAGCCGCCTGCCCCAGGTTGGACCAAAACCTAAATGAATGACAGACCTGTACTTTGTAGGTTTGTCCTAGGACTGATCTCGCTAAAATCTTTCTAAACCGAGACGCTTTCACTGATCAAATAAAAACATTCTCGTCTTTCCAAGCCTGACGGGTCAGTGAGTACACGGGGGCTCTTCACTCCGCGTATCGCGTCTTCAGAGTATCAGCTTCACTTCTTTCTTGGACACTGTTGTTCTCAAGAATCCGAATACAAAAATGTGTTCTTTTTAGAACATTTTACGCCCCTTAATAAACTTTTTGGATTGAAATCCTCACGTCTTGTATCAACAGCCGGGGCTCGAACCCTTCTAATGTGGAAAAGCCTTCACAGCTCAATGTCTCACCAACTCATGCCCTTCTAAACCTCTTTTGCATCTACATCAGATCGTTGGCAGCCCCCTACGATGCCCATTTATTGGCCCGACTGTCATAGGTTCCTTATATCAGGATTTGTTGTCCTATAAATATATATAGACATGTGAAGATAGGCCATAAAAGTCCCAGAGGAGAAACGGCAGTGCATGCATGGTCACTTAATGAGCGAGCTAGAATGGATTGGTAGAGAGCGCTTCCTGTTGACCCCATAAGATGGGACTGTGATGGTCTCCATGGATGATACAGTCCCTATCTGACTTGTATAGGTTTTCACGATCCAGTCGGTGGACACTGAGCACCCAATAATTGTCGACCGGATTGACCAGGAAATCGGTCATGTAAATCCGGCCTAGTGGTAGTGGTGATAGCCGTAGGGAATGAAGAGCGAGCAGTCACTTCTGAACCCCAACAACAGGGGGGACCCATGAGCCACCAAAGACCTCAACATGGGGTGTGATAAGTGCACGGAGAAAACTGCTGTATGGAAAGTACTGTCCGGGTAGATGGTGGTCCCAGGACTGGCCTGGTGTTGGTGCCCGAGCTGTCGTGTCCAGTGGTCGGGACATGTTGGGGGTTGTAGTGTTCTATGTATAGAGTATAATAGAATTGTATTCTGGTCATGTCCAGTGGTTGGGGGTTGTAGTGTTCTATGAATAGAGAATGGTATTTGGTCATGTCCAGTGGTTGGGACATGTTGGGGGTTGTAGTGTTCTATGTATAGAGAATGGTATTCTGATGATATCAAGGGGAATGTAACACAAATTGCTTTTATTCAGTTTAATCCCATATCCAATAGTCCAGAAATTCTGATAATCCAACTGCAAAATAATCTGTAGCTTCCAACACCAGGAGACTGAGCAGAAATGGAACCACTGAATAATGGCAGTTCTTCTTCTCCTGCCGTCCGTCCCTCCTCGATCTCTCCAGCCAGTGCTGCGTCTGTGAGCTGCGGGTTTAATTATGGGAGAAATTCTGGCCGCAGAATCTGCCTTCAAACACACGGAGTCAAAATAATTCTGCCACATTTTTTCATATTTTTTTTTTTCCACCGCAGAGGCGTCAGCGAGGCCTTTCCGGCCCAACCGAAAGGGGGGCACCTCTCTCCTAGTCCCCCCAAACCTCAGCCTACCTGTGTCATGCATGAAAATGAGGGCTGTGAGGGTTAGCTGATATCCCCTGTGAGCCGGCCTCGCCAGTAACCGCTCGCAGCAGATAAAGGCTCCTTTGAGACGTTCGGGGGCAGCGGCCAGCATTGGCTTTCTCTATTTTGGGACAACGCCACATTCTAGACCTAGAGAGACCGAAACGGATCACCAGATACTGATGTATCAGCGTAACCAGGTCACCGTCCGCAGGACGGCCCTGGGCACAAATATATGTCACAGCCATAACTTTATTGTCAAAATATTAGTAAAACACTGTTCCTACTGTACGTCCAGGAGGAGCGGTCCGTGGCCCCTTACCCCATATTGGCTGCAGAAGGGTTAATAAGGAGACGGGGCAGGGGTGTGAGTTATTTCTCCTTCTCTCCTCTGGTATCGGGAGAAGCCGGGCTGAAAGGAAGGCTGTGTGAGCGGCGATGCTGCCTGTTTGCTGTCCTGTCACTGCTACTTAGTCAGGACATTAATCTTGGTTAGTCCTGAATCACCAGCATTACTGGCCTGACTCCCGGCTTCACGCTGGGGCTCTGCCCTTCAGCAGGATACAGGGAGCCCCCCCATATTAACCTCCTCACCGCCCCGTACAAGAAGGCGCTACTGGGACCAGCGGGGGGTGCACAGAGGACCGAAATAAAGCGCTGATCACGGGTCATTATTTCAGGGTCACGGTTAATAGTATAGGAAGAAATCTCTGGTGAATTATTGTAGAAACTCCTAGTGAGTGGTCATAAGAACTCTGTCTCTCTGTCTCATATCAATCTATCCAATGGCAGCTGAGGTGTGTATTACGATGTTCTGCAGCAGCTGAGGTGTGTATTACGATGTTCTGCGGCAGCTGAGGTGTGTATTACGATGTTCTGCAGCAGCTGAGGTGTGTATTATGATGTTCTGCAGCAGCTGAGGTGTGTATTATGATGTTCTGCGGCAGCTGAGGTGTGTATTACGATGTTCTGCAGCAGCTGAGGTGTGTATTATGATGTTCTGCGGCAGCTGATGTGTGTATTATGATGTTCTGCAGCAGCTGAGGTGTGTGTGTGTTACGCTGTTCTGCAGCAGCTGAGGTGTGTGTTACGCTGTTCTGCAGCAGCTGAGGTGTGTATTATGATGTTCTGCAGCAGCTGAGGAGTATATTATGATGTTCTGCGGCAGCTGAGGAGTATATTATGATGTTCTGCGGCAGCTGAGGAGTATATTATGATGTTCTGCAGCAGCTGAGGTGTGTATTACGCTGTTCTGCAGCAGCTGAGGTGTGTATTATGATGTTCTGCAGCAGCTGAGGTGTGTATTATGATCTGCAGCAGCTGAGGTGTGTATTATGATGTTCTGCAGCAGCAGAGGTGTGTATTATGATCTGCGGCAGCTGAGGAGTATATTATGATGTTCTGCAGCAGCTGAGGTGTGTATTATGATGTTCTGCAGCAGCTGAGGTGTGTATTACGCTGTTCTGCAGCAGCTGAGGTGTGTATTATGATGTTCTGCAGCAGCTGAGGTGTGTATTACGCTGTTCTGCAGCAGCTGAGGTGTGTATTATGATGTTCTGCGGCAGCTGATGTGTGTATTATGATGTTCTGCGGCAGCTGAGGTGTGTATTATGATGTTCTGCGGCAGCTGAGGTGTGTATTATGATGTTCTGCAGCAGCTGAGGTGTGTATTATGATGTTCTGCAGCAGCTGAGGTGTGTATTATGATGTTCTGCAGCAGCTGAGGTGTGTATTATGATGTTCTGCGGCAGCTGAGGTGTCTTACGATGTTCTGCAGCAGCTAAGGGGTGTATTATGATGATCTGCGGCAGTTAAGGTGTCTTATGATGTTCTGCAGCAGCTGAGGTGTGTTATGATGTTCTGCGGCAGCTGAGGTGTGTATTATGATGTTCTGCAGCAGCTGAGGTGTGTATTATGATCTGCAGCAGCTGAGGTGTGTATTACGCTGTTCTGCAGCAGCTGAGGTGTGTATTCTGATGTTCTGCGGCAGCTGAGGTCTGTATTATGTTCTGCGACAGCTGAGGTCTGTATTATGTTCTGCGGCAGCTGAGGTGTCTTATGATGTTCTGCGGCAGCTGAGGTGTGTGTTACGATGTTCTGCGGCAGCTCAGGTGTGTATTACGATGTTCTGCGGCAGCTGAGGTGTGTATTACGATGTTCTGCGGCAGCTGAGGTGTGTATTACGATGTTCTGCGGCAGCTGAGGTGTGTATTACGATGTTCTGCGGCAGCTGAGGTGTGTATTATGATGTTCTGCGGCAGCCGAGGTGTGTATTATGATGTTCTGCGGCAGCCGAGGTGTGTATTATGATGTTCTGCGGCAGCCGAGGTGTGTGTTATGATCTGCGGCAGCCGAGGTGTGTATTAAGATGTTCTGCGGCAGCCGAGGTATGTATTATGATGTTCTGCGGCAGCCGAGGTGTGTATTATGATGTTCTGCGGCAGCTGAGGTGTGTATTATGATGTTCTGCGGCAGCCGAGGTATGTATTATGATGTTCTGCGGCAGCTGAGGTGTGTATTATGATGTTCTGCGGCAGCCGAGGTGTGTATTATGATGTTCTGCGGCAGCCGAGGTGTGTATTATGATGTTCTGCGGCAGCCGAGGTGTGTATTATGATGTTCTGCGGCAGCCGAGGTGTGTGTTATGATCTGCGGCAGCCGAGGTGTGTATTAAGATGTTCTGCGGCAGCCGAGGTATGTATTATGATGTTCTGCGGCAGCCGAGGTGTGTATTATGATGTTCTGCGGCAGCTGAGGTGTGTATTATGATGTTCTGCGGCAGCCGAGGTATGTATTATGATGTTCTGCAGCAGCTGAGGTGTGTATTATGATGTTCTGCGGCAGCTGATGTGTGTATTATGATGTTCTGCGGCAGCTGAGGTGTGTATTATGATGTTCTGCGGCAGCTGAGGTGTGTATTATGATGTTCTGCGGCAGCTGAGGTGTGTATTATGATGTTCTGCAGCAGCTGAGGTGTGTATTATGATGTTCTGCGGCAGCTGAGGTGTCTTACGATGTTCTGCAGCAGCTAAGGGGTGTATTATGATGATCTGCGGCAGTTAAGGTGTCTTATGATGTTCTGCAGCAGCTGAGGTGTGTTATGATGTTCTGCGGCAGCTGAGGTGTGTATTATGATGTTCTGCGGCAGCCGAGGTGTGTATTAAGATGTTCTGCGGCAGCCGAGGTATGTATTATGATGTTCTGCGGCAGCCGAGGTGTGTATTATGATGTTCTGCGGCAGCTGAGGTGTGTATTATGATGTTCTGCGGCAGCCGAGGTATGTATTATGATGTTCTGCAGCAGCTGAGGTGTGTATTATGATGTTCTGCGGCAGCTGATGTGTGTATTATGATGTTCTGCGGCAGCTGAGGTGTGTATTATGATGTTCTGCGGCAGCTGAGGTGTGTATTATGATGTTCTGCGGCAGCTGAGGTGTGTATTATGATGTTCTGCAGCAGCTGAGGTGTGTATTATGATGTTCTGCGGCAGCTGAGGTGTCTTACGATGTTCTGCAGCAGCTAAGGGGTGTATTATGATGATCTGCGGCAGTTAAGGTGTCTTATGATGTTCTGCAGCAGCTGAGGTGTGTTATGATGTTCTGCGGCAGCTGAGGTGTGTATTATGATGTTCTGCAGCAGCTGAGGTGTGTATTATGATCTGCAGCAGCTGAGGTGTGTATTACGCTGTTCTGCAGCAGCTGAGGTGTGTATTCTGATGTTCTGCGGCAGCTGAGGTGTCTTATGATGTTCTGCGGCAGCTGAGGTGTCTTATGATGTTCTGCGGCAGCTGAGGTGTGTGTTACGATGTTCTGCGGCAGCTCAGGTGTGTATTACGATGTTCTGCGGCAGCTCAGGTGTGTATTACGATGTTCTGCGGCAGCTGAGGTGTGTATTACGATGTTCTGCGGCAGCTGAGGTGTGTATTACGATGTTCTGCGGCAGCTGAGGTGTGTATTACGATGTTCTGCGGCAGCTGAGGTGTGTATTACGATGTTCTGCGGCAGCTGAGGTGTGTATTACGATGTTCTGCGGCAGCTGAGGTGTGTATTATGATGTTCTGCGGCAGCTGAGGTGTGTATTATGATGTTCTGCGGCAGCCGAGGTGTGTATTATGATGTTCTGCGGCAGCCGAGGTGTGTATTATGATGTTCTGCGGCAGCCGAGGTGTGTATTATGATGTTCTGCGGCAGCCGAGGTGTGTATTATGATGTTCTGCGGCAGCTGAGGTGTGTATTATGATGTTCTGCGGCAGCTGAGGTGTGTATTATGATGTTCTGCGGCAGCTGAGGTGTCTTACGATGTTCTGCAGCAGCTAAGGGGTGTATTATGATGATCTGCGGCAGTTAAGGTGTCTTATGATGTTCTGCAGCAGCTGAGGTGTGTTATGATGTTCTGCGGCAGCTGAGGTGTGTATTATGATGTTCTGCAGCAGCTGAGGTGTGTATTATGATCTGCAGCAGCTGAGGTGTGTATTACGCTGTTCTGCAGCAGCTGAGGTGTGTATTCTGATGTTCTGCGGCAGCTGAGGTGTCTTATGATGTTCTGCGGCAGCTGAGGTGTCTTATGATGTTCTGCGGCAGCTGAGGTGTGTGTTACGATGTTCTGCGGCAGCTCAGGTGTGTATTACGATGTTCTGCGGCAGCCGAGGTGTGTATTATGATGTTCTGCGGCAGCCGAGGTGTGTATTATGATGTTCTGCGGCAGCCGAGGTGTGTATTATGATGTTCTGCGGCAGCTGAGGTGTGTATTATGATGTTCTGCGGCAGCCGAGGTATGTATTATGATGTTCTGCGGCAGCCGAGGTGTGTATTATGATGTTCTGCGGCAGCCGAGGTGTGTATTATGATGTTCTGCGGCAGCTGAGGTGTGTATTATTATGTTCTGCGGCAGCCGAGGTATGTATTATGATGTTCTGCGGCAGCCGAGGTGTGTATTATGATGTTCTGCGGCAGCCGAGGTGTGTGTTATGATCTGCGGCAGCCGAGGTGTGTATTACGATGTTCTGCAGCAGCTGAGGTGTGTATTACGATGTTCTGCAGCAGCTGAGGTGTGTATTATGATGTTCTGCGGCAGCTGATGTGTGTATTATGATGTTCTGCGGCAGCTGAGGTGTGTATTATGATGTTCTGCAGCAGCTGAGGTGTGTATTATGATGTTCTGCAGCAGCTGAGGTGTGTATTATGATGTTCTGCGGCAGCCGAGGTGTGTATTATGATGTTCTGCGGCAGCCGAGGTGTGTGTTATGATCTGCGGCAGCCGAGGTGTGTATTACGATGTTCTGCGGCAGCTGAGGTGTGTATTATGATGTTCTGCGGCAGCCGAGGTATGTATTATGATGTTCTGCGGCAGCCGAGGTATGTATTATGATGTTCTGCGGCAGCCGAGGTGTGTATTATGATGTTCTGCGGCAGCCGAGGTGTGTGTTATGATCTGCGGCAGCCGAGGTGTGTATTACGATGTTCTGCGGCAGCCGAGGTGTGTATTACGATGTTCTGCGGCAGCCGAGGTGTGTATTACGATGTTCTGCGGCAGCCGAGGTGTGTATTATGATCTGCGGCAGCTGAGGTGTGTATTACGATGTTCTGCGGCAGCTGAGGTGTGTATTACGATGTTCTGCGGCAGCCGAGGTGTGTATTACGATGTTCTGCGGCAGCCGAGGTGTGTATTACGATGTTCTGCGGCAGCCGAGGTGTGTATTACGATGTTCTGCGGCAGCCGAGGTGTGTATTACGAGGTTCTGCGGCAGCCGAGGTGTGTATTACGAGGTTCTGCAGCAGCTGAGGGGTGTCTTACGATGTTCTGCAGCAGCTGAGGGGTGTATGCATAGATGGCTCTCCCTCTGGAGGACCTGGACTTGCATTACACATGTTGATTTCAATGGTCGCTATGTAACTCCATTAGGGGAAAAATAATTCTCGCTGCAGGCGACTTCCCCTGAGGAACAACGCTGGTCATCGGGGGACCTATAAAACTGGAAGGGGTTGTCTGCCTTAAAAAAATATGGTAACCCAGCAAACCTGTCCCAAATAAAGCACAAAACCACTTTCTCTCCCTCTGAAGTCAATAGCCTGCGCCAATGATAGCTCATCCCTGAAGAGACGCAGGCGGCTTGCGTTTGATATACACCTTTGTGAACCGTCGTCCTCTGTCACCAAAACAACCCGCAAATTCGCATCCGCAGCACGTGCCAAGAAGCCAGAACGCCATCAGTTTGTGAATCTTGGCTAACCTAACGGGTTAAAGAGATGAAGCGAGGCCGCGAGCTTTTGCAGCAGGGCAGGGCATAATTAGTGAGCTTTTCCTGCACCTGCTTGGTTTATGGCTGGCAGGTGAGAAGAGATAAGGCCCGGTGCCAAGGTCAATGCAGATTGTGACCCAGAGAGGGAGGGTGAGCGGCACTACAGCTCTGGAAGTTACACTGGTGCGTGGTGCCAGGCTCACGCGCTGCACTGGGGTGCCCTATGACAACTCTGAACTGTCGGTGGTCAATTTTCTTTTTTATTCTGCTCTGTGGGTAAAACCAATAGAGAAGAAATGAATTAGTCGTGCTGCTGTCTGAAGTGTTAGAAGTTATTATCTTCACTAGCGCCGGTTTCAGTCACTTATATGGTGCTTTAGGAATATCTGGGGTGATGCACCCGCATGGTCTTTATTGATCAGAAAACCGAAATTTTAGCTGCTAAGAACAAGCATGGAGCAACACTGCCCTCCTGTGGACAATTATCATAACCGCAGGGGGCGTTCAATAGCGCATTTAATCAGCGCAGGAAGAACTAGGAATTGGTCGGCATCAGAAGTTTTATCACAGTAAGGCCTCATTCACACGACCGTGAAAAACGGACGTCATATGGCCGTTTTCAGAACAGTGATGTTACATAGTTCGTAAAGGTTGAAAAAAGACACATGTCCATCAAGTTCAACCAAGGGACGGGAAAAGGGAAGGAAACATTTCTACACATAGGAGCTAATATTTTTTTTGTTCTAGGAAATTATCTTTGCCTTTTTTGCAGCATCTCCTGTCCCTGCTGTGACGGTTCCTGCGGTGACTATTCCATAGATTCACAGTTCTCACTGTAAAGAAGCCTTGTCGCCTCTGCAGGTTGGACCATTTTTTCTCCAGACGGAGGGAGTGCCCCCTTGTTTTTTGAGGGGGTTTTACATGGAACAGGATTTCACCATATTTTTTGTATGGGCCATTCATATATTTATATAAGTTAATCATGTCCCCCCTTAGTCGTCTTTTTTCAAGGCTAAATAGTTTTAGTTCTTTTAATCTTTCCTCATAACTTAGATTCTCCAGGCCCCTTATTAGCTTCGTTGCTCTTCTTTGTATTTTTCCTCCTTTCTATGAACTGGAGCCCAGAACTGAACGGCATATTCTAGATGAGGCCTCACTAATGCTTTGTAAAGTGGCAATATTACATCCCTGTCCCGCGAGTCCAGGCCTCTATAATACACAACAATATTTTGCTGGCCTTTGAAGCAGCTGATTGACATTGTGCTGTTTTTTAGTTTATGATTTACAAGTACACCCAGATCCTTCTCAACAAGTGACTCCCCCAGTGTAGCACCCCCTAGGACATATGATGCATGCAGGTTGTTCGTACCCAGATGCATAACTTTACATTTATCTACATTAAACCTCATTTGCAAACACTAAGGCCTCATGCACATGAACGTATTTTTTTACTACCATAAATACTGGTGTAAATACGGGTCCTTGGTCACACGTATTCGACCCGTATTGCACCAGTATTTACGGGAAAGTTTTCGCTGCAAAATTGCACTGCAGTAATCGGCAGCCCCTTCTCCCTATCAGTGCAGGATAGAGAGAAGGGACAGCCCTTTCCGCAGTAAAAGTAAAAATAAATTCATACTTACCCGTATGACGCGTCCCTCTTTCGACATCCAGCCCGACCTCCCTGCATGACGTGGCAGTCCATGAGACCAGTGCAGCCTGTGATTGGCTGCAGCGGTCACGTGGGCTGTAACGTCATCCCAGGAGGCCGGACTGGAGGAAGAAGCAGGGAGTTGTGGGTAAGTATGAAAGTTTTTTGTTTTTTTTACAGGTTGATCTATATTCTGATCGGTAGTCACAGTCCCGGGTGCTGAATGAGTTACTGCCGATCGCTTAACTCTTTCAGCACCCTGGAGAGTGACCATCCCCTGACGTCGCCTAGCAACGCTCCCGTAATTACGGGTGCACACACGTAGCCACCCGTAATTACGGGAGCCCCATTAACTTATATGGGCTGCCCGTGCCGTAATTACAACCTGAAATAGGACATGTTCTATCTTTTTCAAAGGCACGGGCACCTTCCCGTAAGCATACGGTGAGGTACCCGTGGGCCCGTAATTGAGCCGTAATTACGGGCGTTTTTACGTTCGTGTGCATGAGGCCTTAGTTTGTTTAAATCTGCCTGCAATTCACTAACATCTTCCATAGTCTGAACTATATTACATAACTTGGTGTAATCTGCAAAAATAGAAATAGAGCTATTAATCCCATCCTCTATAGCAGGGTTCTCAAGCACGCGGCCCGCGGGCCGCATGCGGCCCCTGGGGCTGTCATCTGCGGCCCGCGGGACACAGAGCCGCTAGTATCGGCTCTGCTCTGAGACTCTGGAATTCCCTGACATCGCTGTCCACATATGAACAGCGAAGTCTGGGGCTTCCCCAGAGCCGGAGTCCCGGGCAGAGCGCTGGTGTCGGCTCTGTTCCGGGACTCTGTGGAATTCCCTGACATCGCTGCCCATATATGGACAGTGTGTCAGGGTCTTGCCCAGAGCGGGGCAGAGCGCTGGTGTCGGCTCTGCTCCTGGACTCTGTGGAATTCCCTGACATCGCTGTCCACATATGAACAGCGATGTCTGGGGCTTCCCCAGAGCCGGAGTCCCGAGCAGAGCGCTGGTGTCGGCTCTGCTCCGGGACTCTGTGGACAATTCCCTGACATCGCTGTCCACATATGAACAGCGATGTCTAGGGCTTCCCCAGAGCCGAAGTCCCCGAGCAGAGCACTGGTGTCGGCTCTGCTCCGGGACTCTGTGGAATTCCCTGACATCGCTGTCCACATATGAACAGCGATGTCTGGGGCTTCCCCAGAGCCGGAGTCCCGAGCAGAGCGCTGGTGTCGGCTCTGCTCCGGGACTCTGTGGAATTCCCTGACATCGCTGTCCACATATGAACAGCGATGTCTGGGGCTTCCCCAGAGCCGGAGCAGAACGCTGGTGTCGGTTCTGCTCCTGGACTCTGTGGAACTCCCTGACATCGTTGTCCACATATGAACATCGATGTCTGGGGCTTCCCCAGAGCTGGAGTCCCGGGCAGAGCGCTAGTACAGGCTCTGCTCCGGGACACTGTGGAATTCCCTGACATCGCTGCCCATATATGGATAGTGTGTCAGGGTCTTCCCCAGAGCGGAGTCCCGGGCAGAGCGCTATTATCGGCTCTGCTCCGGGACTCTGGGGTAGCCTCTGACATCGCTGTCCATACATCGACAATGATGTCAGGGGCTTCCCCAGAGCAAGAGTCCCAGTGATGTCAGGAGCACAGCTGGAGTCCCAGGAAGAGCCTACTAGCGCTCTGCCTGGGACTCCAGCTCTGGGGTTGCCCCTGACATCTCTGTCCATATATGGACAGTGATGTCAGGAGCAGAGCTGGAATCCCAGGCAGAGTGCCAGAAGCGGCTCTCCTCCGGGACTCCAGCTCTGGGAAAGCCCCTGACATCACTGGGGCAGCCTCTACAGAGGGCACTGGGGCAGCCTCTACAGAGGGCACTGGGACAGCCTCTACAGAGGGCACTGGGGCAGCCTCTACAGAGGGCACTGGGGCAGCCTCTACGGAGGGCACTGGGGCAGCCTCTACGGAGGGCACTGGGGCAGCCTCTACGGAGGGCACTGGGGCAGCCTCTACGGAGGGCACTGGGGCAGCCTCTACGGAGGGCACTGGGGCAGCCTCTACGGAGGGCACTGGGGCAGCCTCTACGGAGGGCACTGGGGCAGCCTCTACGGAGGGCACTGGGGCAGCCTCTACGGAGGGCACTGGGGCAGCCTCTACGGAGGGCACTGTGGCAGCCTCTACAGAGGATACTGTGGCAGCCTCTACAGAGGGCACTGTGGCATTATCTACAAGTGGGTGTGTGGCAGTATCTGAAGAGGACACTGGCATTATCTAGGGGTGTGTTACATTATCTACAGAGGGCACTGTGGCCTTATCTACAGAGGGCACTGTGGCCTTATCTACAGAGGGCACTGTGGCCTTATCTACAGAGGGCACTGTGGCCTTATCTACAGAGGGCACTGTGGCCTTATCTACAGAGGGCACTGTGGCCTTATCTACAGAGGGCACTGTGGCCTTATCTAGGGGTGTGTTGCATTATCCACAGAGGGCACTGCGGCAGCATCCACAGAGGGCACTGCGGCAGCATCCACAGAGGGCACTATCTAAAAAAGGGCTGCCCAATCTTGACATGTGTGCTAACTGAGCCGCCGGACTGCATTTAGCGACACTTAAACTGGAAAGCTGGATTGTTGAAATAAGCACGTGGAGAAATATCTCAAATTTTAAACCTAGCGCTATTATTCTAGTAATGTAGTGTTATAGTAGTTCAAATAACTAATTGATTAACAACAATTTTGTATTGCATCAAATTTGAAAGTAATGCGGCCCGTCAACTTCCCATTTTTTCTATATGCGGCCCACTTACCCGGCCGAGTTTGAGACCCCTGGGAGCATTAATAAATAAGTTGAATAATAGTGGTCCCAGCACTGAACCCTGGGGTCACCACTTATAACCAGGGACCATTCAGAGTAGGAATCATTGACCACAACTCTCTGGATACGGTCCTTGAGCCAATTCTCAATCCAATTACAAACTATATTTTCTAAACCTATAGTTCTTAATTTACCAACTAGACGTCTATGGGGGACAGTGTCAAATGCCTTTGCAAAGTCCAAAAACACTATATCCACAGTGGCCCCTCTGTCTAGGCTTCTGCTCACCTCTTCATAAAAACAGATCAGGTTGGTTTGACAACTTCTGTCCTTATTACAAGTGATAGCCAGCACGGTTTTACTACTATTTATTGTCACATAATCCTGTATATAGTCCCTCAATAGTCCCTCAAACAGTTTCCCCACGATGGATGTTAAGCTTACTGGTCTATAATTACCCGGGGGAGACCTAGAGCCCTTTTTGAAAATATGCACCACATTTGCCTTGTACCAGTCACTAGAGAATCTCTAAATATTATGAAGAGGGGGACAGAAATAACTGAACTAAGCTCCTTAAAGAGGCTCTGTCACCAGATTTTGCAACCCCTATCTGCTATTGCAGCAGATAGGCGCTGCAATGTAGATTACAGTAACGTTTTTATTTTTAAAAAACGAGCATTTTTGGCCAAGTTATGACCATTTTTGTAGTTATGCAAATGAGGCTTGCAAAAGTCCAAGTGGGTGTGTTTAAAAGTAAAAGTACAACTGGGCGTGTATTATGTGCGTACATCGGGGCGTTTTTAATACTTTCACTAGCTGGGCGCTCTGAAGAGAAGTATCATCCTCTTCTCTTCAGAACGCCCAGCTTGTGACAGTGCAGATCTGTGACGTCACTCACAGGTCCTGCATCGTGTCGGCCACATCGGCACCAGAGGCTACAGTTGATTCTGCAGCAGCATCAGCGTTTGCAGGTAAGTCGATCTTACCTGCAAACGCCGATGCTGCTGCAGAATCAACTGTAGCCTCTGGTGCCGATGTGGCCGTCACGATGCAGGACCTGTGAGTGACGTCACAGATCTGCACTGTCAGAAGCTGGGCGTTCTGAAGAGAAGAGGATGTTACTTCTCTTCAGAGCGCCCAGCTAGTGAAAGTATTAAAAACGCCCCGATGTACGCACATAATACACGCCCACTTGGACTTTTACTTTTAAACACACCCACTTGGACTTTTGCAAGCCTCATTTGCATAACTACAAAAATGGTCATAACTTGGCCAAAAATGCTCGTTTTTTAAAAATAAAAATGTTCCTGTAATCTACATTGCAGCGCCGATCTGCTGCAATAGCAGATAGGGGCTGCAAAATCTGGTGACAGAGCCTCTTTAAGAACTCTAGGGTGTAACCCATCTGGTCCCGGGGCCTTCTGTACGTTTATTTTATTTAGCTTGCACCATATCTACATTCATCCAATTCAGTATATCAACTGATATATTAACAGCACTGGCACCGGCTACATCAGCTGCTCTCTCTTCTGTTGTATATACAGAGCTGAAGAACCCATTTAGTAACTCTGCCTTCGATTGATCCCCTGGGACCAACTCCCCATTACCACTATCTAGGGGTCGTACATGTTCAGTCCTTGGCTTTTTTGCATTTATATACTTGAAGAATTTTTTGGGATTTGTTTTACTATCCTTGGCCACCTGCCTTTCATTTTGTATTTTTGCTGATTTTATTATCTTTTTACTGATTTTATTAAGCTCTTTATATGTTACAAAGGCTGCAGCTGTACCCTCAGATTAGTATTTTTCAAATGCCCTTTTTTTGTCATGTATTGCCCTTTTTACAGACGGTGTAAGCCATGTGGGGTTTAATTTTAGTCGTTTATACTTGTTACCTGCAGGAATAAATTTTGCACTATAATAACCCAAAGTAGATTTGAAAATCTCCCATTTATCATTTGTCCCATTATTTGACATTCGTTCTTCCCAGTTTATATCCTGAATTGCAGCCCTCATCCTGGGGAAATTGGCCTTCTTAAAATTAAGTGTTTTTGCCCTCCCAGCCTGTTTGTTTTTTACAGTATAGGTAAAATGTAACTATATTGTGATCACTGTTACCGAGGTTTTCACGAACATTGACATTCCCAACAAGCTCTGCATTATTAGAAATGACCAGATCCAACAGAGCTTCACCTCTAGTCGGGTCTTCCACAAACTGACCCATAAAATTTTTGTGCAACAGGTTGAGGAAATGTCTCCCCTTTGAAGCCGAACCATGACCCCAATTAATATCCCGGTAATTAAAATCGCCCATTATCACTACCGCTCCATCTGTTTATATAGCTGACCTTCCATCTCCTCGAAATTTTTCAGTGTTTACCTCCCTTTGTAATTCCACCCACAAGGTTTCAACCTCCTCACAATCTTCACCCTCTAATGTCTCATTCACACTCGTCTTCATATCGCTTCTCACATACAGACATACACCACCGCCTTCATATCACTTCTCACATACATACAGACATACACCACCGCCCTCATATCACTTCTCACATACAGACATACACCACCACCTTTATATCAATTCTCACATACAGACATACACCACCACCTTCATATCACTTCTCACATACAGACATACACCACCGCCTTCACATCACTTCTCACATACAGACATACACCACCGCCTTCACATCACTTCTCACATACAGACATACACCACCGCCTTCACATCACTTCTCACATAGACATACACCACCGCCTTCATATCACTTCTCACATACAGACATACACCACCGCCTTCATATCGCTTCTCACATACAGACATACACCACCGCCTTCATATCGCTTCTCACATACAGACATACACCACCACCTTCATATAATTTCTCACATACAGACATACACCACCACCTTTCCTATTCGCCCTGTCTTTCCGAAACCGTGTAAAACCCTGTAGCCCAGTCATGTGAAGAGTCCAGCCATGTTTCAGCAACACCAACTATATCTATATGTTCCTCCAGTACCAAGGCCTCCAGCTCCCCCATTTTGCTTGCTAGACTTCTGGCATTTGTGAACATACACTTTAACGTGCCTTTAAATGTTTCACTTTCAGTCTCAGAAATGTGATTATTTGACATTATTTGGGCATTTTTATTTTCACTGCTGTTTTGTAACGAAAGGATCTCCTTATCTTGTTGTCTAGTCCTCTCCCCACAGTCTGTTTCTCCCCCCACCAAAATAGTCTGACCCCTCTCTAACCTAACTACCCCTTTATTTTCTAAATTGGCCTCCCTCCTCAGCCCTAGTTTAAACACTCCGCCACCCCTACTAGAATTATCTCCCCCAGCACAGCGGACCCCCTGCAAATCATCTGCAGAATACAGTTTGTACCCCAATAAAAAGTCAGCCCAGTGCTCTAGGAACCCAAAGCCTTCTCCTCTACACCAAGACTTAAGACATGCATTTAACTCCCTGAGCTCCCGCTGCCTTTCCTGTGATGCGCATGGCACAGGCAGTATTCCTGTGAATACAACCTTGTAGGTCCTTCCCTTCAGCTTGTAGCCTAGTTCTTTAAAATTATTCTAGTCTGTGTGGCTCATAGTCTACCCGGGGGGGGGGGGGGTCTGTGTGGCCCATAGTCTACCCGGGGGGTCTGTGTGGCACATAGTCTACCCGGGGGGGGGGTCTGTGTGGCACATAGTCTACCCGGGGGGGTCTGTGTGGCACGTAGTCTACCCGGGAGGGGGTCTGTGTGGCACATAGTCTACAGGTGAGACCTTCCTATTGGTGGTTTCAGGGGGCTGGGACAAAAAAAGCCTGACCAATGAAATTCATCAGGTTCTGTATAATGCCCCCATAGTGTGTCCCCCTACAGTATAATGCCCCCATAGTGTGTCCCCTACAGTATAATGCCCCCATAGTGTGTCCCCTACAGTATAATGCCCCCATAGTGTGTGCCCTTACACAGTATAATGCCCCCATAATGGCCGCGGATGAAAAACGCCACGTAAAAATACAGGCAAGTCAAAATCTGCCTCCAAATCCTGAAGCTTTTTTCTGCCTGCAAAATACTGTGTGTGAACAGGGCCTAAGGCTGGGGCTACACGGGTTGCGCGACAAAAGATCGCTGTGTCGCGAAAGTGGTCGCGTTGCGAGCTGCAAGAAATACAGCGGACCCAACGTGACCATGCTCATTACTTGCAATACGGGTAGCCATCTTTGGTCATGTGACCTGTGTCACAGTTAAAGTATTTTTTGGAGGGGGTATTTATTAAGGCAGGCGTTTCATACGCCAATTTTAATCTGTAAAGCGCTAAATTAGGCGCATCTCTGGCCATCCGTGTACAGCTCGGCTGTTTCCGTAAGTCAGACCACCTTGTCAGACAGTGGCTGGTGAGAGAAGAGGAGATTGTATGGTGGTCAGGGGGGCAGAGGCTTGAACCGCATCTATGGGACATCAATAAATTTGCCCCCATGTGATTACCAGAAAAATTAACTAGGATTTAAAAAAGCGTATTTGTTTTTACAATTTTTTTTTTTTTAAAACTACAAGTCTATGGCCCAGCTCACACAGCGTTTTGTGGCGCAAATTTTGACACAAAAATCGCATTGGAATCAGCGCCAAAAACAACCCTAAATCTCCCTCCTTTGATTTCAATAGGAGGTCGAGGCGTTTTATTTTCTGAGGCAGTTTTTTTCCTCTTGCGGATAAAAAAAAAAAAGGCGTCGTGCTATCTTGGAGCAGCTTCCGGTTCTGAACCTCTATTGAAATCAATGGGAGACGGGGAAAAACATTGCCGTTAGTTTGTATTGGTTTTTGACCAAAAATTTGTTGTGTTTTAGCCACTTGCTAAATTTAAAAAAAGCCTAAAAAAAAACCCCCAAAAAATGCGTCAATAAAGCGGGCATTTCAAACACGAAATTGAGGTTGATTTTTTTTCTGCTTGACAAGGCGCCTAAGGCGCTGATTTTGACACGGAAACTGTGCCAAAAAAGGCCCGAAACCGCCTCCCATTGACTTTAATAAGGGGCGGCGGTGGTATTTTCCTGCTCGCCCTTTTAGTGACTCGCGGGGAAAAAAAGCAATGTGCGCTTTCTTCCTGCGGTTCCGTCTCTGACCTCCCATTGAAATCAATGGGAGGCAAAGAAAGCGTTTTTCGCCCGTGGTGCTCAATGGCCGCGGCTGCAAAAACCGCAGCAAGAAAGTGCAGGCAGGTCAAAATCTGCCTCAAAATTCCAGAAAGAAACGCCTCAAAACGCAGCCAAAAACGCGGGTGGTGCAAAACCACTTAAAAAAAACCGGCAAAAATCAGTGTGAACAGGTCCTAAGAGCTTGTCCACAAGTAGCGGAATTGCTGTGTATTTTCCGGCCAGAATTGCGGATGGAAAATATGCAGCAGAATACAGTAGTAGCAAAGTGGGTGGGGAATTCACAAATCTCATCCACATGCTGCGTAAAATGTCCCTCCGGAAATTGACCTGCGGTGCGTATTTTTTGTACCACAGCATGCCCACTCCTGCTGCGGAAAGTGGACTGAATTGCTGCGTTTTTCATACATGTCTCCATCTCCCAACATTGCGAAAAATGCAGCAAAATCCGCTCCATTCTTAAGTAAAAAACACAGGATAAGGTGCGGCTTTTTCGCAGGGAAAAATGCTGACGCAATTCAGTTACGTGGGGACAAGCCCTACGGCTGGGTGCCCACCGTGCAGATTTGCTGCAGATTTTGCATGCATTTTATATCCAAAACAAGGAATGGAACGTAAACGGAAGAAATATATAAAGAAAAGCCTTATAGGTCTCGGCTAAAAAAAGGCATGCAAAATCTGCAGCAAATCTGCACTGCGGGAACCCAATCTTATGCTGCAGAATCGCTGCTCTTCTGTTGCGGGCTTTCCCCATTGAATTCAATGGGGTGGTAAAACCCGCAGCAAAGTGCTTTAGCGGCGGAAAAGCTGCGGCTCCGTTGCAAAAATCGCGAATGAAATATTTTTTTTTTTAAATCTGAAAATAATAAATAAAGCTCCTACAGTCGTCCTACTGCCGCGATCCTCTCCTGAGTGCAGCCCGACCCCCGGGGATGTTTCATCCCATGTGACTGCTGCATCGGACATATGGACTACAGCGTCAACACAGGAGGCCGGGCTACGCTCAGAAGAGAGACGACCAAATTGCCATTACTACAGGCGGGTACGTTTTTAAATAAAAAAATTTTTTTTTATTACTGCGGGATTTCCGCAGCGGACGTGCCACCCAAAAATACTGCACCACAATTTGGTGCAGTTTTTTGGACCACATTCCCTGCAGCTACCAGGGCGGATACGATGTGTCGTTTTACGCAGTGTATTCGTCCTGACACTGCGTTATGTTTTCCTACACTAATAATTTCCAAAAAATATAATAATAATAAAGGGTATAAAAATGGTAAGAAACTTCCATTAGTCATGAAGAAAAATTTGTGAAAAATCCTAACAAATAAAAAAGAAATACTGCGGGTCTATACAGTCAAATTGCCTTGTTCGCCCCCATTTTCAAAATGCTGTCGTTTTGCGGAAATCGCTGCAATAAGCGCAGTATGACCGCACCGTGTGAATAATCCTGAATCCATCGTACTAAACATGGCCGAACAGTGTCCGGTCCTGAAGGGCCAAATTTCCCCGGAGCTGAAGTGGTTAATGTGGGGGCGGGGCTTCTCCTCAGGTGAGTGCAGGCAGACATCTTGCCTCAGGCTTCACATACAGGGGGCTGACATTATCTGTGAGGATTTTACCACCAAATTGCATCAATTTTCTCCCAAATCACCACAGCGGCTCCGCAGTAAGTAGGAGAGAAGATTTCCTGTCAAGTTTCTTCTGAGAAAAAATATTTTCCTGTCACAATTACATTGAGAAGTTCCTGTGTGACTAGAACTGATGTATCCGGTATCAGTCTTTGGGTCTATTCACACTGTGCAGTCATAACACAGAAATAAAACTGCACCGTCTGAAGAAGCCTCAGGCTCTGGTCGCATCATATTTGACCATTATGAGGGCATTTATGGTGCAAAGGGAAATGGTGGTTACCCATAGCAACCAATCAGGTCACTGCTTTCATTTTCCAAAGGGCCTCTGATAAATAAAAGGAGGAATCTGATTGGTTACCATGGGTGGTGTCAGTCACTTTGAACGTTATATTCTTGTATAATAAGGCTCCATTCACACTTAGAGGTGAAGTTAGAACTGCATCCGAAAACCGCAGGTGTATTTACCGTGATTTTTGTGCGATTTTAATGTGATTGCATTATTTTTATCAATAATAACTATATGTAAAAATGCACCAAATCATGGTCAAAACACGTGCGGTTTTTTGATGCTGTTCCAACCGCAATTGTTTTTGCTGCTATTTTCCAAAAATGCTGTGGCTTTGTCCTTTTGGTTGTAGATTAGCACGAAAAAAACATGAGAAAAACAACACAAAACCAGCCAGTGTGAATAAGCCCCAAGGCCAGGTTCAGATGCGGCAGATTGGGTGCGGATTCCTAACGGCAAATCTGTGGATGGGGTTTTACAAAGCGCCATCCAGATGTCCCGGAAATATTCGCACAAGAATCAGAGCATGCTGATGACTTTCTTTTAATTGCTCAAATGCCGCAGATTTTTCTGAAATTAATACGGTGAAATTTGCCGCAAGTCCATGGCAAAATCTGCATGTAACACGTGTAGATTTTGCTGTTTTGCGGCATTTATTTGCTACTTCTGGACCCGGCCTAAGGCTGCGTCCTGACAGTGACCTTTTGGTAATAAGGTCACGGTGACCTTACAACCGCCACAAAACATTGAGGAAGCGTTCACCACCACATTCCAAAAACCGCTAGATGCTTAAAAATGGCTGAAAATCAGGGGCTGTTTTCCCTTGAAAACAGCTCCGTATTTTACGTCCGTTTTTAGTCTACCGTGTGAACATAGCCGAAGACTGACTGACACCTCTTATACGTGTCGGATTTCTTTTGAACATGTGAGCGTTTCTTTATTATTTGCTCACGACCTATTAACCCCTCACACGCGCCATTGAGTTAGTTCCGTCTTCTCTGAGGTAAATGAAGCGATCGCTTCCTCATTCCTCCACAGTATACCTCACTAAATATTGGCGCCTGACTCACGTCCGTTCCCTCAGGTAACCGTAAATTATTCCCTACTAGTCCTTTAAAGGGAACATGTCACCAGCATTTGGAACTTTTGACCGCAGCGGCCAGCGAGGGGTGAGTAGAGTTCAATAGGTGAAATGCTGGTGACTGGTGCCCTTTAAAGAGGCTCTGTCATCCCATTATAAGGCCTCATGCACACGACCGTAGCCATGTGCACGGCCGTGATTTCCGGGTCGGCCGGCCACGGAGTGACAGCCGCGGCCATTATTTTTAATGAGCCCGGGCTCCGGGTCCATGCACGGACCGTGAAACACGGTTGTGTGCATGGCTGCATAGAACTGAATGGGGCCGCTATTCTCTCGTGGAATTTTGGGGGAGGTGATGGCTGGAGGTGATGCCTATTCATTGTCAGGACACTTCAGTAACGTTAATGTGTGAGTAAGTGACTGCACATAGTGATCTAGCTAGATCACTATGTGCTGTGTAAATGAATGGAGAGAAGTGCATGACGCTGATTGGTCACTGATTGGTCAGCGTCATACACTCCTCTTTACAACGCCCACTTGGTCAAAAAGTAAAACACGTCCAGTTGTCCATTAAGAAACTCATTAGCATAAAGCTAAAATAGGTCATAACTCCGTGAAAAACCACTGTTGTTCTCTATATTACAGCGCCGATCACATCATGTACAAGATAGGGCACTTATAATCTGGAGACAGAGCCTCTTTAAGTGAATTCTTGCCACACAGCTGCTAAACCAGTAGGGGGCAGTGCAGGGAGAAGATAGATAAGGAGTATTATAGCTGACCTGGGAAGTCCTCAGTCTGCAGAGGAGTAGCTGATCGCTTAGGGCACTATAGAAGAGGGGGGGGGGGGGCAATTTATGCACTTTAATTTTTCAAACCTTAAAAAAATTCTGCCTTTAATTTTTTTAACCAATCAGTGTTTCCCCACTGTTTAATGAATGATTGATCATGTTGAACTTCTGGGACTGAGGGTGGTGGAGCGCGTTCTGAAACCGACACCTTGGGCCTCATTAGAGCAAAGTGCGGAGCCTGTACAGTGGCACACGGAGTCTCTGCGGTACTATGTGCTGCTTCCGTATGGCGGAGCTTCTAGAGGAGAATACCTCTGTAATATGGCATCCCATGTAACATGAGGACAGCAGATCAGGTATCAGTCATGATCGGTCATTAGAATATACAGGCCATGACTTGCTTCTGTGTGTTTAGCAGCCAAAAAAAGCCACTCGAAATTCACGTTCTGTACACGGTGGGTGTGAACCCAGTCTTACACTATATACCACATATACAGCAGCATGGTGTATTGCAATCTCCCGATGTGACAAGTGAGCATGCTCGGCTACCTCCCATGCCACGCTCACATGCAGTCTCCTCTACTCATTTCCACTTTCCTCCTGGCCTGATCATAGAGACGGGGGCCACGGATCACAGGGAGACGGGGGCCACGGGTCGCAGGGAGACGGGGGCCACGGGTCGCAGGGAGACGGGGGCCACGGGTCGCAGGGAGACGGGGGCCACGGGTCGCAGGGAGACGGGGGCCACGGGTCGCAGGGAGACGGGGGCCACGGGTCGCAGGGAGACGGGGGCCACGGGTCGCAGGGAGACGGGGGGCCACGGGTCGCAGGGAGACGGGGGGCCACGGGTCGCAGGGAGACGGGGGGCCACGGGTCGCAGGGAGACGGGGGGCCACGGGTCGCAGGGAGACGGGGGCCACGGGTCGCAGGGAGACGGGGGCCACGGGTCGCAGGGAGACGGGGGGCCACGGGTCGCAGGGAGACGGGGGGCCACGGATCGCAGGGAGACGGGGGCCACGGATCGCAGGGAGACGGGGGCCACGGGTCGCAGGGAGACGGGGGGCCACGGGTCGCAGGGAGACGGGGGGCCACGGATCACAGGGAGACGGGGGGCCACGGATCATGGGGGGCCACGGATAACGTGTTGTAATGGAGTTCCTTGTTCCCACCAGAGGAAATGATTCTGGGGGTCAACCCTTGATGGGTTATTTGTGCGTCAACCCATTAGAAATAGACCCTAATGGTAAGTGATTGACTCAAGTCACCTCCAAATGGGGTTGTCTTCTGCTGGACCTTTGAGGCCATGTTGTTTTTTGCGTCTGAGGCTCGGCCCACTGGAGGATTCTCTGGTTCTTTACCGAGCATGCATGAATCCCCTGTCCTGGTGATCAGTGGGGGTCACAGCGTTATTAAGTAGTAGCAGCAGAAAGAGAGTAATTACCTGATCATATTTCTTATTGATGGTTTATTTACTTGTACTATTTAATTATGTCCTTACTCAAAACCATGAATGTGAACAAGCAGTACTGCAGTGTAAAGCATGAGGGAGGGACAGAGTAGCAAGCTGAGCCTCTGAAATCCACCTCCTGTCTCAAACATGGAGTAATTTCCTCCAATGGCACTGCAAGCATAGTATACAGGATAATACCTGCGAACTCAAAAGATGTAGCAGAGCTAAGATTGTGTCAGAACTGTGTGAAAGAGATGGGTGATAAATGTATAAACCTCACGATAACTAAAACAGGGGTCCCGAGCCCTATTTCCGTGTTCACTGCACCACCGCAATGACTAGTTTGAATGGTGTTGTGGTCACGCATACGCCCTGCTGCTCCGTTCAATGTCTATGGGGCTGCGGTGACATCGGAGTACAGCGCTTGGCTGTTTCCGTCAGCCCCATAGACATTGAATATGTATATAAGTAATAAACCTTCACAAAAAGCCGCTACATGACAAACTCAGCACTGCTACATCAGTATCCTCATAAAAACAAATCAGAGCGTTTTTTCTATCTTGTATATTTATTTTTGTATTTCCTGTATATGCCCTGCGTTGTCTTAGTGTATGTGTGGTACATCTAGTGATCTAGTCTTCTCCTATGTCTTGTTTATAGGTGATCGCTCGGGATCGGTTTACGCCGCGTTCATCTAAACAGTAAGTGTCGTTACATTTTATATATTTGCTTCTGCAGAATCTTCTCTACAATTTTGTCCATGACATCACGGGTGACATCATCACACACCGCTTCATGGCTCAATAGTATCAGGGGTGTAATGAATTAGTCTGGCCAGCAGATGTCCCCACACATAGCCTGAACAGACCTGTTGGCAGTAACCCTGGTCATACTATATGCCTGCGGCCCCCAACCTATGGTTTTTACAGCAGTTGTGAGCGCCCCACTTCTATATAAGCTTAGATACGGCTCTATGATTCAGGTTGCTGCCCAAACCATGTATCTAAATACCCTTGCAAAGGCAGCTTGTTGACACCCCACCTTTGTACCCAGGGCACCACCCTCCCTCAGCTACACCCCTGCATATACAGTGGGTGACTTGCCTAAAATCATCTCCATCACAATGTATACAGCTAAGGGGAGCCTGACATTGACCTGAGGTCACACACAAGTCACTTTACAGGTTGCGTTTTCACAGCATGAATCCAATTCTATGCACATGGCGTATAGGGATCCGCTACTAAAGGTAAGTCTAGGTGATGTGATTAGACCGAAATGTGTCCCAAAAACCACATCCATCTAATACTGAATAACTGATCATTGTGCGCTGCAAAATGTGCTGGATGATGCATGGAAATAAATGACTGTTCACACTGTATGCAGAACATGTCCACTTGGAAGTGCACACACAGATCATATCATTACAAGAAGGGACTAGCTGTAATCTGTGGGGAAAATAATAATGATACTGGACTTCAGAGCCCATGATCATGTGAGAAGCTGTGGTTTATTAGTCCAGCCTCCTGAACACGGGTTCTCTAACCCCATCCTGTCCAGTGAGGTGGCCGCTGACTACTTCATCTTGATGGAGAATCGGTGCAAAGGTGGCTGAGAATTTGGAAGTTCCATAAACAGCTCAGCACTGATTTTCCGCCTGAATACAGCGATCGCCTCACCAGACGGGACAGGGAACCAACCTCCGTTCGATAGATTGGTGTGGGTCCCAGAGCTGGGACCTGCATCTATCAGACCAGAGGTGTAACTCTAAGCTCCGGGGCCCCAATGCAAAATCTATAACAGGGCTGCCACCTACCATATATCATTTCTAATATTGGTGTCTTATGTAGCTGAGGGGCTTTTGAGCCCCCCCCCCCCCAGGCTCCTGGGCCTGGGTGCGACTGCTACCTCTGCACCCCCTATAGATATGCCCCTGTATCAGACATTGATGGCTCCCTATATGCTAATATGATGTAGTTAGCCTGCGGGGTGGAGAATCGTGAGAGTAGTTCACGCCCTGATGGCTAAATTCTGAACATTTGCATAGAGGGAGCCAAGACAACAGTGGGCCGTATCTGTGGAGCAGTGCGGTCCAGAAATAACAAAACAAAAACAGCGCTGGAATCGGGGCGACCGTGTTATTCAGGTCAGTTAACCGGTTCAAGTTGTATGACCGTGACAGGTCATCTTTAACCCCTTCCCACATTTTCATGTACATGCAGGTCATGGGAAGGGTCACCTTCCTGCATTATGTGATGGTGATCGCATGGGCACAGAAGTTGAGCCGTGGGGCCCCGGCTGTGACTGACAGTTGGGCTCCCGCTGCAACGGCTGAGAAATAAGAAACCTTCCAGCTCAGCCGTTTAACCCCTTAAATGCCACGGTCAATAGCGACGGCGACCTTTAAATCTTTAGACAGGAAGAGGGGGCTCCCTGTGTCACCCATCGGTGGCCCGCGACTGCGATTGACGGCCTCCGACGGGTTATAATAAAAAAGCAAACACAAAATGTATATACAATGTATAGAAGAAAGGAGGAATTATTCCATTGGTATAACCATGTATTTCTCTTATGTATATACAACAATGTTGTTTGCTAACAAATCCTATTCATTGACGACTGATAATTTTGTGCAGCATCTCTTATAGATGCTGCACGATCCCCATCATACATACAGGAGGGGGCGGTCAGCCGTGTCCACCTCTCCGGTCTCCTCTCGGTGGTATGCTTGTTTGTCCGCCAGTATATGCCAGAGATATAGTGGTGCGTTAGGCTACTAGCTAAGCCTTATGGCTGAATGAACGGTCCCTAACCTACTACAGTTGCGTCCTGACGCGCGTTTCGCCGAGAAACTTTCGGCTTCTTCTGAAAAATATAACTCGTCCTGCAAAATTCAAGCCTTCATACGGCTATGTCAACGGATAAATAAAAAAGTTCTAACTCTTGGAATGTGAAGATGAGAGAAATAAAAGAATGCCTGGTCGTTAAGGGGTCAAACATTTAATTATACAATGTCGTTTATATGCGCTGTGCTTAGGCCTCATGCACACGATCGTAGTGGTGTGCACGGCCATGATTTGGGGCTCGAACGGCCGGGGAGTGTCACCCGCGGGCCGCCCGCAAACCGCGGGTCGTGCGTTCATTTCTATGAGCCTGGACCGCAAAATACAGCTGTGATAAGACATGTCCTATCTTTTTGCGGTCCAGGCTCCTGGGCAATGCACGCACCGTGGAAACCATGCATGGGCCGCAATTCACCCGCAAAAATACGTTTGTGGCCTTAGTATTGTATTTAGTAGTTTTATATCATTGAACATCTAAAGCAGTTACGTCATCTGTATCCTTTGCTTGACAATACATTAGCGACTATTTGAACCAAATATCGGGTTAGTTTTGTGAAGATTGAGAAATTTGCTGTCACTAATGGAAATAAAAACGGCATCCTAAAAATTACATAAAATATTGCAGTTTTATAGTTCGCCACCTGAGGGCAGCAAATCATAATGAAACATTGCTGTCACATACTATTTGTGCGTTTTAATTTTTGCCACTAGGTGGAGACAAAGGCCCATAACCTTGGTAATCTATAAATGTAAATGGCATCATTCATTGTGTCAGAGCTGAAAGAATTTATTATTTATTTATTTATTTCAGTTACTTATATAGCGCCAACATATTACGCAGCGCTGTACAGAGATCCTCTTTTACTGTCCCCATTGGGGCTCACAATCTAAATTCCCTATTGGTATGTTTTCAGGGTGTGGGAGGAAACCGGAGTACCCGGAGGAAACCCACGCAAACACAGGGGTTCTCCATACAAACTCCATGCAGATGAGATTTCACAGCCCAAGTCCTCCCCATTATATACAGAATGTTTCATACCACTGAAATGAAAATCTAATTTAGGGACTTGCTAATTATTATTATTAACCTCTATATGGCTGTACTATTTATACTTTTCAATAAAACATTTTGGACAGACCAGTGCATTAAGGCGTAGCAGCATAGACTTTTGTGGAATGATGGATTAAATTATTATTACACTTATATATAATCTATAGGAAAAAGTGGCAATCTTCTACTCCAGAGCTGCATTCACAATTCTGCTGGTTGTTATTGGAAACTGTCAGCAAGTTTGTTGTCAGACACCCCCTCTTAACAGCATAACTAAGCTCCTATAACGTAGGGGGAATTAGTTTTTCTACACACGATTGCTGAACATTGCCAGATGTGAAGAGAACGCTTCCCAGTATACAAATCATCATACACTGAGCGAGCAGGGAATGCTGGGGGATCTCTGCTCTGAAGACTGCAGAATTGTGACTGTAAGGACGAGTTCACACTTGGCAGACTAGTCGCAGATACTTCTGTCCCGTGCTGCAGAGACAAACCCATTCAGATATATGCAAAGGATTTTTTCAGTCATTTCTGTAACAAACCTGCCGCGTTATAATGCTCTTATTAAAGGGGTTGTCCACTAGCGGACAACTGATGACCTACATCCGGTGTATACAGTAGACTCCGCATATTGTGCAGCTTGTCATCTGTCGCTGCTTCCAGCGGTCCATCTGCCGGGCATGGTTGTGTTGTCTTAGCCCACGGTCTGCCAGCTGTATTTTCTGTGCTCCAGCGCCCAAACTCTCAACCCGCCCACCACTTGCCAGTTCTGCGCTCCAGGCCCCGATGAGAGGAGACCATTATTTATATCCCAACTATTTCAATCCTACTTTACCCCCCAACCCCCTTCTGCTTTTCCTCTCAAACAAACGTGTTGTGTTAGTAGCCGTCTCTGCAGGACAAAGTGTGCGTTTGTCTCCCCTCTGGGAAGAAATGAAAGAGACTCTGTCTCCTCCGCACCATGCTGGGACCTCCACTCTTTATACTCTGGGCTCTACAGGACAAATGCTATCTGAGGAGACATAGAGACCCTCTTCAGTGCAGAAAGGGGGGCTTGTTCTGATGGTCCTGAACTAGGAGTGAACATTAGGACAGAGGGTCTGTGTCCCGGCCTTACAATGGGCTGAATTATTACAGCCCCAGCCTGGGAAGGGGGAGAAGCAGAGCATTCCCATTATTAGAGGAGGGGACTATGCCAATCAATTACAGACAGATGCCCTACTTCCTTCTGTAGTGTTTTTTTGGGGGGTTTTCAAAAGGACGCCATTCTTTCCAAAGCATCTCTGCTATTTGTACTCATCGTTGCGGAGATCTGCCGAGTCTCACTGTGCGGAGGCCAGAAATGACTGTATGGTGTTACTACACTTAGGCTATGTTCACACGAGGTATTTTGCAGAGTTTTTTGACGCGGAAACCGCGTCGCAAAACTCGGCAAAAACGGCCCGAGAACGCCTCCCATTGATTTCAATGGGAGGCGTCGGCGTCTTTTTCCCGCGAGCAGTAAAACTGCCTCGCGGGAAAAAGAAGCGACATGCCCTATCTTCGGGCGCTTCCGCCTCTGACCTCCCATTGACTTCAATGGGAGGCAGTGAAAGCGTATTTCGCGATGTTTTATGCCCGCGGCGCTCAATGGCCGCGGGCGAAAAACGGCGCGAAAATCGGCGTACAGGGAGAGGAATATCTTCCTCAAAGTTCCAAACGGAATTTTGAGGCAGATATTCCTCCCCCAAAATACTCCGTGTGAACATAGCCTTATTGCTATTCTAAATCCTGGTGTTCACTTATACATGGCATAGCTGCTATCCTTACCAGAGCTACAATGTGCCCCTCTCACTTTACCATAAAACTAAGGGCGAAGCTGCTATATGAGATAAACAGCTTGGATTTCAGACCGATAAACTCTTCCTGCACTGATACATTGCAACAAACCTGCATAAGGAAGATTTGTATGGCTGACGTCACAGAGGAGCACCGAGAGCTCACCGCTGTATATTTGACGATTGTTAAACCTGTACTTTGAAAGAACTTCTCCCTGTAGACCTTGTAGGCTTTGTTCACACAGAGCAGATTTGCTGCCGATTTTGCATGCATTTTTTTTAAGCCAAAACCGGGAAGGCAACCTAAACAGAAGTAGCATATAAAGTGTCTCCTCTCCTGAATCCAATTCTGGTCTTGGCTTAAAAAAGCCATCAAATCTGGATTGTGTGAATAAAGCCTACAAGTGTTTTTCCACCGTCTTTATATTTCACCTGAAATTGCTCCATTCCCTACAAGTTAATAGTTATTACAAATTCAACAAATTCTTCATGAGTGAGTAAATGTTACAACACCGCCGAGGTAGAAGTGGTGACTCAGGCCGACATCCCTCAGGGGCTGTGTAAAAGGAGAGACCTGTACTCCAGTAAAGCCGCCCGTAGGACTCCCGAGGATGCGAACGTCACCATCCGCAACAGGAAGGTGCGCAAAATACAGCTCCATCACCAGCATGGAGTATGTACTGGAAGTGCTATAAAAATATGGCCGCTAGCCGTAAAAATGGGTCTAGTGGTAAAGTGATAAAGGACCTTAAAGGGGGTGCCGAGTTTAGAAAACCCTTTGTCATACACCCATTAGGGAATTCTGAGTTAACAGAGGGGGTCCCCTGTTCAGGATCCCCATCTCTTGAATATGAATGGTCACTGTGTAATGTTTAATTTCTCCTGTGGTGGCGCTTCAGGGAAATTAGACACATACCACCAGGTTTCCTTACAGATCACCGCTGATCGCTGGGGTTCCCAGCAGGTGGACAGTTTGTGATCAGCTTGTCGAGGGACCCCCTAGAACAAGTAGGGATCATCCAAAGCGACAAAACTTTACAAGTGAGACCACCTCTCCTATCAGTGCCTCCTGGTCGTTCTACTGCAGCAGTTACCGTATGTCCACCTATTCAATGATGGAGACTTTTCCCTCCTGCCCAACCTGACATTGATGGACTGCTGCTTGGTTCTACATACAGTAGTCCGATATGGTGTTACTCTTCTGTCTTGGTTGTTTCTTAGTTGGTACTTTGTATGTTTTTGTTAACTTTAGGTCAGGTACTTACATACGTGCTAACATTTCAAGCCCCGCCTGGAACGCCTGAGAAACGCCCCTTCACCTGACATTAGCATAAAATCCACCCTCAAAAATCGTTCCCTTTAAGGCGTTGTATCAGCATTACTATTTTCGAAAGGAAGCACTGCATTAAAGGCGTCATCTTTCCGTAGTGTGGGACCCCCAAACTGGAGATTATTGCAGGGCCTCCTGCTGCCCATAATTATCTGTTATCGCCAGGGGAACCTCAAAATAAATACTCAGGATTATGTTGCGCCAATCAACAGACATCCATCAATTTCAGTGGACACGGTAGTCCTCTGTGCTTAACTTCGGTGGGGGTCCCAAGGGATGAAAACGAAGGAGCTTCTATCGGCAGAGACGGGCTATAGACTGTAATGTATTCTCATGACCTGTATTTGTCTCTCCCAAGACACAGCGGACAAAGGACCACAGTGTCTGAAGACCTCGGCTCCCGTACCTCCACCAGTGACAATTGGGGCACCAGAGCAAAAAAATTGGGGTAAAGACTTGCATGTTTGTATTACATAGATGGAATCCAGTGACTGGCCAAAGCGGATCACCCCTCTAAGTTACTGAAACATAAATGACGGTCTGTCACAGTGTGTCTGCGAAACCATAGAAGCAGTGCCTCCCTATGACGGCTGTCTACAGTTATGGGCTGATGTAGAGCGATCATTAGTGATGTATTGTATACACTCAGTACAGTGGTGACTAATAGGTGGCTTTAGTTGCTCTTTAAACTGGTATTATCTCTTAATGCTCCCATCCCCTTTCTACAATCTCTTACAATAAAAATTAAGCTCTGGTTCACACCCTGTCACTTTCATTGACAAACCTGTCAGCTTCAATATCCTGATATTGTGAACCTTGTACAAAACATTGCAAGTGCTGAGCCTGTGTGGTGGGATGAACACCTATATAATGTGCATGGACTCAATGGGGCAGATGTACTAATCGTGTCCTAAATTCAGACCGCTCACAATTAGACTAGAAGTGCCCAATTTACAGTGGATGATCAATTTTTTGGATGATCCATTGTTTGGATGATCCATTGTTTGGATGATCCATTGTTTTGGATGATCCATTGTTTTGGATGATCCATTGTTTTGAATGATCCATTGTTTGGATGATCCATTGTTTGGATGATCCATTGTTTGGATGATCCATTGTTTGGATGATCCATTGTTTGGATGATACATTTTTTCGCACCTTATGTCTCCCTTTTATACCTCCTCTTGGTTGGATTATTTGAGTGGGCCAAGACTTTGTTAAAAGATATTCACCTGTCCATCGCTCTCATCACACTGGATGCCAATCGCTTGTTGGGTCCTCACGTTACACAGGCCTAGTTGTCACATGGTTCTTGGTAATGGGTGATCAGCACCTTCGTGGTGAGGTGATTTAAAAACCAGCTCCAGGTGTAGCTGGCCCTTGATCGACAATCACGGTTTGCCCCTGTCTACACCACCCTTGACCAGCATACAACAAGTTTTGGCTCTGTTCACACCGGTATCATGCCTTCCATTGGATCCCAGTGGTTTATAATGGGATTGTCAGGTTTCAGCAGAGCACGCTATTCAAGGCCATTGGAGGACAATGTAAACTTGACAGAATTTAACACCGATGGGAATGTTATCCAGATCGTCATGCCACCCCCCCCCCCCCCATGCCTAGTGGGCCTTGGCATCAGCCACAGTTGGTCTAGTGCTGATATCAGTCTTGGATCCAAACTTTATCAGACATCCTAGCTAAACTTTCCGGGTTGCTAGATATTATCACTATAATCTGCATTATTCCATAATGATATTTTGGTTTATAAGTATCCAGACAGTAACAACTTCCATAGACCTCAATACAAAATAAGCCAAAAAGGGGGAGAACATTCCCGATCCTTTTTTTACGCTGACGTGCCATCGGGTGTCAGTCAGCAGGCACCCATACAGATCGGGCGATCCTGTTAATATAAGGAGACTTTTCTCTACTGTGCATGAGAACAATCAGTTCTAGAGATTTACACTCGACGGTCACATGAGCTTGTGGCACCTGCTGAGTTTCGAGGGTCCCCAGCTACACATTCGCCTTCCTATTTCTTTCATCCGGTCTCTTTAAGATGGATAAAAACTTCCATATCTTTTTACTTTGGTGATGTAAAGGCCTAGGCTGACCACTAAAGATCAATCTCCAAACACAGAGCAGCTTAGAGGACCTTCCCGGACTGACAAAAAAACTTCTGTGCTTGTGTAAGAAGTAGAGTAAGAGAGTTAGTAGCCTGAAGTCCTGGGTACGGGCTCTCACATTGCTGGTGGTGCGGTCATCCGGGTGAAAGGACCAAATTATGACCCATCCTATCCCAGAGCATGGCAAATAATGACTGCAGTGTGTCCAGAACGACGTCATTTAAAGAGGACCTGTTAACTCTCCTGACATGTGTTTTAGTAAATGCTTTATTCCCTGTAAAATCACAATTCTTACCATTCCTCATTAATTCCTCCTAGAAATGTGTTCATAATTGACAACTCTTACCATTACCCTTGTCAAATGGGCGTGTCCCTACACACTAAGACTGACCATGTCCAGCTCAGTCTGTGTAGGGACACGCCCCCAAATTTGCAGGAGGAATAACAGCGGAACAGTTCAACGCAGAGTTCTAAGAAAATATGTTCCAGAATTGTTGTTTTATGGAAAATACAAGTATTTCCTGAAACAGATATGTCAGGAGAGGTGACTGATCCTCTATAAAGGGGTTGTCTACTGTGGACCGCTGCCTGTTCTATACCCTATTGGGGCTTGTTGAGCGAATACGGGGGTCCCTTTTATTGTGTGACTCTGGAACCCTGTGTCCCACGAAAAACAATGAATGTGATCGGCACGGTTCCCCCATAGGTAATGGCTAATGGTGGGGGCTCCTATCTGCAAGATACTATTCTAATCCACATGCAATCTATTGCTCTCTATTGTCAGCCATTTCAATCGTGCAGAGGCTGACTATAGTGTTCTTCAATGGGATGAGAGACCTGAATAGAAGCCCCCAGAGACCTGCACATCCCTTGGTATGACTGATATTAGGCGCGCCACTTGTATAAATTGGGTTTAGCACTAGATGAGATTTCTAGGTAACGTACAGATCTGTCCGGACACCTTGGAAAGTTGTAACTGACCGAGCAAACGACCCATTGCGCCGCTTCTGTGACACCTGAGCAGGACGCACGCAAGGAAATTCTTCTGGTGATGGAGAGATAAAGGTGCGGTGATCAGAGTATAGTGACCTTTCCTTCTGGAATAATATGGCTGATAATGCTCCTTATCTCCAATACTCAACCATCATAAAGACTCCATTGTGTTGTCTTCGGGCTCATTCAGACCAACGTGAATAACGTCCTTGTGCTGCGCATGGAAATCACGCACAGCACACGGACCCATTGATTTCAATGGGGCCGTTCACACATTTTTCACGCAACGAGAGTCCATTGCGTGAAACTCGCTGCATATCCTATATTGGTGCGTTTTCACGCACCTACGCGCCCATTAAAGTGAACGGGTGCGTGAAAACCACACGAATGCACATCAGTGTGCGGTGCGTGATTTGCACATAAATTCAATTGAAACGGAAAAAAAAAAAAGATGTGCTTTGCGAGTACGTGAATAAATCCTGCCACTCGCAAAGCACACTGATGCATAACGGAACACAAAGACCGGATACACACGCGTGAATCTGATCCGCTGGTGTGAAGCCTTAGGGGAAGCGGTTGCATATGTCGGCTATCAATCGTTGACCATGTAACAGAGGGCAGGCGTCGGAATATCTTCTATAGGGAACCCTCGCATCATACATGGGATCAGTAATGGATTTGGCTGCAGTGTGTACAGACATCTGTTCCCGGTCTTTAAGCCTCGATTCTCCATGTGGGCTCTTGACATTGGCTCAAAGAGTTGTTGTCTAGACAAATGTAGAGTCTTAACCCTTACAGCACCGCACAGGCAGAGAATGGATCCGGTGGTGGTGGGCAATGTGGTAGAGGTGGGACTACCGGCGCAAATCACATGTTTGCCTGACCTTGAATAGCGGGCTACTTGAAAGGCAAAGATCTCAAGCAGTCGGAGTCTCGGAGCATTGCTGCCTGTTCCAGTTATTGTGGCG
>NC_134699.1:61999883-62143667 GCF_050947455.1 Rhinoderma darwinii
ATGACTCCTAACTTTCTAATATACTTGGAGTATCAATTGCTCACCATTCTCAGGATTGAAACTTGCTGTCAGTGAATGGAAACATTCTTATTTCTATCCAGAGGCTGAAAACCCGTCCTGAACTTCTGGTCTAGACAATCCTCTGTGAGCTATACAACCTGGATTCTAGGCTGATGCATTTTACTTGTAACAAACTGTGGATTTCTGATGCTGATGTATTTATCTAATAAGGGATTGCGTACGATTGATGGCTAAAAAACTGATCGATAAGAGACTACCCTATGGGTAATGTTTTTACCTGCTGCTTTTCTTTTTTACACTTTGCTCCATAAGCCGCAGCAATGATCAGTGACTGTAGCTTATCTGCCTTGTCTACTGGAATCTGGCTAGTCTGAAATACATCTCCTATCTCATCAGCGCTCTTTCTTCCATACTTTAAACTGCAGCTCGGCTTGTTCTGATTGGCTGCAGTGAATAAGCACGAGCTCACCAAGCAAGACAAGAAGTCCGTGCCTAAAGAAGTGATTCCCATAACCACAAGGACAAAACGACGCAGCAAAGACGTTCTCCTAATTGCTGGGGAATGACAGCGCCTTGGCATCTCCTCAGGGTAACGTGGACTCCGTCCAATATGACGGTCTTATCTAGTCCTGAAATCGTGCTGTAACTAAGATCGCTGCTGAAGTAGTGAAGTGAGATGTGAGGACTATTAATGATGTCCTTATTAGGACTACTTCTTCCCACCCAGATAATGACTTTGTCATTGGGGACTGCTCCCTTTTATTATTCATTGATGTAATTAACCGTCTTGAGAAAATGGTGTAAAAATAAATGAAAGCCGAGCACCCACCCGACTGGCCCACTGCTCGATTATTTCTAGATTATCCCAATAACACAGTAACCTTACTAATGATTTATAGCAGTCCAAGATTAGTCCTCAAGCATTCTGTAGCCTGGTATGTGTGTAGTAGTGATGTCACAGATGCCAGGGATATTATGCCTTACATGGTATCTCTAAAAATAAGGAGGTTCTAAATGGCTTGTCCACTTAGAATAACCCCTATCTCTTAGTAGTGTCTCCCAACAATAAGGCGATCACTTGGTGTCCAGCGATCAGCTGTAACATGGGGGGGGGGGGGGAATCTGGAAGCAAGTGGGGGGGGCATAGTCATTGAAGTTTTGTGGATCCGTGGGGGTCCCAGGTCCACCCTGATCAGACATTGAAGGTCTCTCTTAAGGATAAGCTATCAATGTGTTTTCTCGGAAACCCCAGAATTCTAATTAACCACTATGCAAATATATTCTAATCATCCGCTGCCTATTCTGGGAATTGTGGCTTCCTAGCTCGATAACATTGGACATATTTGCGGTGATTTTGTTTGCTGTTCCGCTAATTGGTGTTTGGCCGACCGCCAGGCTATGAATATCATGGAGAAGCGATACATGGAGGTTCCCCTGGTTAAATCTGTTGTACAATGTGTGGCTTGTTGTGTGTCAGTGACGCAGTTTGTGATTGGGTGCCCAGAGACGAGCCGGCGGTGTGAGCGAGGCGCTTGTCTGCATGTAGCGGTTGTTAGCGTGCCAGGAAACCTATACACCTGTTTCACACGCAAGGCAGGGCCCACGCAGGCGAAGACTTGTAGGAAGAGAACAATGCTGCGCATTGTTGTAGAAGCACCTGGGCCATCCCCGGGGATCACTCAGCGCTTGTCAGAGGCTTCGAGACACACACACAAAGCCGAGCGTAGAGCCCCGGGCACAGCGGATCATCTCTCCTTAACACGCAAGGTGTCAGTCAGGGCCCTGCAGCCTGTTTACATGGAACGTCACGTGGGAAGGAATGGGTGTCACACACCAAGAGAGTAGACCAAAAATCCTGGATAGCTGAAGAGGAGGGCAGCAGTATTGTGCAGGTGTCGCACAAGCAATCAGATCCCAGCGATCACTTTTCAGATCTCCTTCAACCGGATTTGTTGCTATGGGTAATAGCTTCACTTTTCCTTTTTTTTTAATTTTTATAAATCCCCCTCCCTTTTTGTTTTTTTTATTTAATCACCAATTGTAAGATCTCTGCTTGCTGCCAGTGCATGAGAACGTTCTGTTTTAGATCCAGATGCTAAAAACGGTAAAGCTAATACATAATAATAAGCTGAGGGTTTGTTACACTTGTATTCTGTGTAGACAATCCTCTGTGAGCTAAATATCAGCAGCACAAATCCCCCTACTGTCCTGATAGTTTGCTACACTGTATCAGTGAAGGTAAAAAGTATTCGCCTAGAGTCCATCCTGCTTACATTGTAGCAAATTCACTGCTTGGAGAAGTATTTGGTTTGAATGGGGTTTTAGCCTCTGCATGTAAGCAACAATGTTCCCATTCACAGACCGCAAGCACATGTTTTTAACCCCCTTCCTGACATTTACACTACCGTTCAGAAGTTTGGGGTCACCCACACAATTTTGTGTTTTCCATGAAAACTCACACTTATATTTATCAAATGAGTTGCAAAATGACTAGAAAATATAGTCAAGACATTGACAAGGTTAGAAATAATGATTTTCTCCTTCAGACTTTGCTTTGGTCTTGGAATGCTCCATTTGCAGCAATTACAGCATTGCAGACCTTTGGCGTTCTAGCTGTTAATTTGCTGAGGTAATCGGGAGAAATTTCACCCCATGATTCCAGAAGCCCCTCCCACAAGTTGGATTGGCTTGATGGGCACTTCTTGCGTACCATACGGTCAAGCTGCTCCCACAACAGCTCTATGGGGTTGAGATCTGGTGACTGCGCTGGCCACTCCATTACAGATAGAATACCAGCTGCCGGCTTCTTCCCTAAATAGTTCTTGCATCATTTGGAGGTGTGCTTTGGGTCATTGTCCTGTTGTAGGATGAAATTGGCTCCAATCAAGCGCTGTCCACAGGGTATGGCATGGTGTTGCAAAATGGAGTGATAGCCTTCCTTATTCAAAATCCCTTTTACCTTGTACAAGTCTCCCACTTTACCAGCACCAAAGCAACCCCAGACCGTCACATTACCTCCACCATGCTTGACAGATGGCGTCAGGCACTCTTCCAGCATCTTTTCAGTTGTTCTGCGTCTCACAAATGTTCTTCCGTGTGATCCAAACACCTCAAACTTCGATTCGTCTGTCCATAACACTTTTTTCCAATCTTCCTCTGTCCAATGTCTGTCTGCTTTTGCCCATATTAATCTTTTCCTTTTATGAGCCAGTGTCAGATATGGCTTTTTCTTTGCCACTCTGCCCTGAAGGCCAGCATCCCGGAGTCGCCTCTTCACTGTAGACGTTGACACTGGCGTTTTGCGGGTACTTTTTAATGAAGCGGCCAGTTGAGGACCTGTGAGGCGTCTATTTCTCAAACTGGAGACTCTAATGTACTTGTCTTGTTGCTCAGTTGTGCAGCGGGGCCTCCCACTTCTCTTTCTACTCTGGTTAGAGCCGGTTTGTGCTGTCCTCTGAAGGGAGTAGTACACACCGTTGTAGGAAATCTTCAGTTTCTTGGCAATTTCTCGCATGGACTAGCCTTCATTTCTAAGAACAAGAATAGACTTTCGAGTTTCACATGAAAGCTCTCTTTTTCTAGCCATTTTGAGAGTTTAATCGAACCCACAAATGTAATGGTCCAGATTCTCAACTAGCTCATAGGAAGGTCAGTTTTATAGCTCCTCTAAACAGCAAAACTGTTTACAGCGGTGCTAACATAATTGCACAAGGGTTTTCAAGTGTTTTCTAATCATCCCTTAGCCTTCTAACACAGTTAGCAAACACAATGTACCATTAGAACACTGGAGTGATGGTTGCTGGAAATGGGCCTCTATACACCTATGTAGATATTGCATTAGAAACCAGACGTTTGCAGCTAGAATAGTCATTTAGCACATTAACAATGTATAGAGTCAGTCAATGGACCAAAAAAAAAATCGTTTTATGTCGCCATATTCTGAGATCCATAACTTATTTTCTAACAATTAGTTTTTTCTTCGCAATAAAACAGATCGAAAAATCAAAAAGTGATGACATTTGGAAGGTGGGAGTAAAAAAATGAAAACCCGAAAAATGGATATTGAGACGGTATTGGAAGCAGCAGCAAGACCTTATCTGCCATAATTCAGACGTACACAAAAATTGTGCAGTTTTTAGGGCATTCTCCATCCCTCACGATTTTCTTGCGGGTTCCCTCCCATTGACTTTAGTGGAGATGATTATCTGGAATCTTCTCGGCACTGGACAGATGTGACAAGGTGATTATGGGGCAGGCTCGTTTACTACAGTCCTCCTCTCCTCTGGCTGATAACAGGGAGAAATAGTTTGTGTTATATCATCTAGCAGATGAAGTGTGGACAGACAGGCGGTTTAGTGTCTCATTATAGTTGACATTGTCTAGACTGTCGCAGGACTGACGGGCAGTGATGTTAGGACTGTCATTTGTCTGTGCGGTTTACAATGGACGAGGCTCCGGAGACATAACAGTGAGAATGTAAAGAATGGCAGATGTAATTGATGATGGTTGTATAGAAAGTGACAGGTGACAATCTCCCCGCGCCGTCTGTACGTCAGGGTTAAGCTCGGCACTTTCATTCCTTAAGTGGTTGATGTGGGAGAGGTGCAGAAACCCCGCACTGAGTACAGTCTAGTGACTATCAGCCTGGCTGTGACCGATGTATGAACTAGTGGCGAATCCTCCAAATCTTCACACCATTAAACTGAATGTCTCGGAATCCTTCGACTTTTTATTTTGCCAATAGTTAGAGCTGATTTTTGTAAGGATGGGGGTCACACCAGTGGTAAAACAATAGGGGGTGCAGAGGATAACCGTCTTTATCAGCTGTGAGACCAGTGTGAACAGAGCCTTACTGTCTGCACACCATACTTCATCTCATATTTGCACATCGTACCTGTGAATGCTGTAAGATATCTACTGTTTCTAACAAATAGATTCCCTGCCTGTGGACTAACATCACGCTCGTTCCCAATAATTGCCCTGTGTAAACATCTGCTGATCGCATGGTTTATGCAGCAGAAAATCTCATCATTGTCGGCAGCACATCGTGGTGTAAACGGAGACGCGCCAATGTCTCGTTGATTGGCGCTCGTTTACACGGCCCACGTCGGATCATGTAAGCGGCTCCTTAGCCTACATGGATTTCTGCAAATCCCACTCAGATCTATGGATTAGATCTTGTAGTTGCGGAAATTTCTGTAACCAATCTGCCACATGTGAACTGACACTTTGTGTGGAGGGAGCATTATGTTATCGCCCTACGTTTAGCAAGTATGTTGGGAAAGTGCCCAACATACACACTCAATGTTTCCATAGGGCTCCATTAGCCCTACGGAGACTAAAACCGTGTCATTTTGGTCCCTGTCGGGCCGGTATATCTCATTATGGTTTTTTTGTGTTTGTTTGGAGAATGCAATAATTTAGTAGTCTATGCTATTCCATCCTGAGGGATCTTACAAAAATACATATACTGGGCAGTATGCATCTGTTTTTTTTTTTATTTTATTTTTTATTTTTTTTAACATGGGACCTCATGGGTGAGCAATGCCGCTGTATGGCATCCTTCACAGGCTAAATATATACAGGGTGGGCCATTTATATGGATACACCTAAATAAAATGGGAATGGTTGGTGATATTAACTTCCTGTTTGTGGCGGCCATTTTGAAGTCGGCCATTTTGTATCCAACTTTAGTTTTTTCAATGGGAAGAGGGTCATGTGACATATCAAACTTATGGAGAATTTCACAAGAAAAACAATGGTGTGCTTGATTTTAACGTTACTTTATTCTTTCATGAGTTATTTACAAGTTTCTGACTACTTATAAAATGTGTTCAAAGTGCTGCCCATTGTGTTGGATTGTCAATGCAACCCTCTTCTCCCACTCTTCACACACTGATAGCAACACCGCAGAAGAAATGCTAGCACAGGCTTCCAGTATCCGTAGTTTCAGTTGCTGCACATCTCGTATCTTCACAGCATAGACAATTGCCTTCAGATGACCCCAAAGATAAAAGTCTAAGGGGGTCAGATCGGGAGACCTAGAGGGCCATTCAACTGGCCCACGACGACCAATCCACTTTCCAGGAAACTGTTCATCTAGGAATCCTGACACCCATAATGACATAAATAACTCATGAAAGAATAAAGTAACGGTAAAACCAAGCACACCATTGTTTTTCTTGTGAAATTCTCGATAAGTTTGATGTGTCACATGACCCTCTTCCCATTGAAAAAACTAAAGTTGGATACAAAATGGCCGATTTCAAAATGGCCTCCATGGTCAACACCCAGCTTAAAAAGTTTCCCCCCTCCCATATACTAATGTGCCACAAACAGGAAGTTAATATCACCAACCATTCCCATTTTATTTAGGTGTATCCATATAAATGGCCCACCCTGTACATCAGCAAAGCACCCGACATCACTGTCCATCTATGGACTGTGATGTCAGGAGTTTCTCAATGCCAAAGTCCCGGGGTACAGCATCAGAAGCGCTCTGGCTGCAGACTTTGGCCCTGGGAAGCTCCTGATATCACTGCTAAATGACGTCAGCGGTTTCTGGGCACACGGCTTCCGGTTAGCGCTCTGCCTGAGGAGTTCGGGAGACACATCCCACTGTAAACCCATACAGTGGGATACCATTCAGCCTTCTGTATATGTTTGGACTCTTCCCAATGTACACTTCCGACGAAAAGCTATAACGTGATGTGAACAGTGCCTAAGAAAGAAACCCCCCTAGATCACTTGATTTTTCATCAATGTGGGTCCTGTCACAGTAATAAATTGTAAGGGACATATACATGTATACTAGTCCTTCTCAATGAATTAGAATATCATCAAAAAGTAAACTTATTTCAATAATTCTATTCAAAAAGTGCCTCTCATATATTCTATAGATTAATTACACACAGACCAAACGTTGCCAAAAGTACCAATACCCTGTGTAATAACCACAGTATCACTGCGCTTGATTGGCCAACCCCATAGAGCATCTATAGGGTATTGTCAAGAGGAAGATGAGACACCAGACCCAACAATGCAGACGAGCTGAAGACCGCTATCAAAGCAACCTGGGCCTCCATAACACCTCAGCAGTGCCACAGGCTGATCGCCTCCATGCCACGCCGCATTGATAACACCTCAGCAGTGCCACAGGCTGATCGCCTCCATGCCACGCCGCATTGATAACACCTCAGCAGTGCCACAGGCTGATCGCCTCCATGCCACGCCGCATTGATAACACCTCAGCCGTGCCACAGGCTGATCGCCTCCATGCCACGCCGCATTGATAACAACTCAGCAGTGCCACAGGCTGATCGCCTCCATGCCACGCCGCATTGATAACACCTCAGCAGTGCCACAGGCTGATCGCCTCCATGCCACATTGATAACACCTCAGCCATGCCACAGGCTGATCGCCTCCATGCCACGCCGCATTGATAACACCTCAGCAGTGCCACAGGCTGATCGTCTCCATGCCACGCCGCATTGATAACACCTCAGCAGTGCCACAGGCTGATCGCCTCCATGCCACGCCGCATTGATAACAACTCAGCAGTGCCACAGGCTGATCGCCCCCATACTACGCCGCATTGATGCAGAGTCGGAGCCCCAACCAAGTATTGAGGGCAGATACTGGACAGACTTTTCAGTAGAACAACAAATCATATTTCAAATCGGGATTATATAATATTCTAATTTTCTGAGAAACTCAATTCTGGGTTTTCTGTGACTGTTCGACATGATCATCCACATAAAAAGAAAAAAATGCTGGAAATAGATCCCTCTGTGTGTAATGAATCTATAGAATATACGAGACACACTTTTTGAATTTAATTACTGAACTGAAAACTTTTTGATCTTCTAATTCATTGAGAAGGACTATCGTTTAGGGAGTAGATTCAGGTACTTGAGTTATTTTCTAGCAATATTATGTAGAAAACCTTTTTACTTCATTTATTACATCATAACTTGTGACATGATGAGATTTTTAGTTCATGAGAAGAACCAATGCGAAGTTGAACTTGTTCTGAAGAAATAGATTTAGGCTTCGTTCACACCCGCATCTGTGTGTTTCGTGGTTCTGCTCTGTCAGAGGAGCAGAATTAGTGACTAACTGAGGCAACGGTTCCGTTGTCCGATTGGTAGCAGCAGCGGCCATCAGAACCCATTGACTTTAATTGTTCCGTTGGCTTTCTGTCGTTTTCCCGGAGATGATACAGCAGCATGCTGCGCTATTTTCTCCGGTAATCTCTGCAGATCTGCGACGTCCTAATGAAGCCTCCAATGCAGATGTGAACGAAGCTTAAAGGCCTCATTCACGGCTGTGATTTTTGGGTCGGCCAGGAGCGGTGTGTCACCCGCAAACCGTACACCTGGCCGCGTCCATTATTTTTGATGAGCCTGGACCGCAGAACACCGTTCTTTCTGTGGTTCAGGCTCCTAGGCCATGCACGGACCGTGGAAACCACAAAATCGACCATTGATTTTAATGGGAGGCAGAGGCTTTTTTTTTTTTTTTCCAGGGCGGCTTTTGGCCACTCGTAGGAATAATAAGCGGTAGGTGTGGCCTCTCTGGCCACGGTTTCCGCCTTTGAGCCCTGATTGAAATCAGTGGGAGACAGAAGAAACCTGCATCGCTCGCTTCTGAGCATGTTTTTTTTTTGCCACGGGCGAAAAACATTCCCAAAAAAGCGTAGGCTGTTCAAAATCAACCGACGGGCTGATTTAATATTTTACGCTGCCCGTGTAAATGGGATGCGGTGCCAACATTCAGTAGATTGTACTGTCCTCATACACTTTATATTGGCCTATGTAAAGGGCACCGATTTGACATCTAATTATCAGCGATTGGTGCTTGTTATGGGCACACATCCACCTGTGTAAACCCAGCTTTAAAGGGGTATTCCCATCTAAGACCACAAATGTTTGATAGGTGCCGGTCCGAGTGCTGGTAACGGAGGTTACCCAAACCTGTCCTGCGCCTCTATGTGGGGAATCAATAGAGAGATGTCCATGGACGTGTGCGTGGCTCTTTCCATTGATACCTATGGGAATGTTTCAGTAACTACCATTGGAATCAATGGAGAAAGACGCACACGTGCGCACGGCCACCTCCCCATTGATTTGACCTTTTGATATGCCCGTATAAAGTGTATGCACAATAGAAACATGTTGACGACAAAGTCAATTCTGTCGTCTTAGATGTAATTGAATAAACCCCTCGCTCGCTGCATTAGAATTCCGTTATTTTTAATGCTACAAAATATATGGAAGGGGACGAAGCCTGTGAAAGCGACCAGAGTCGTGTTAGGCAGATCTGCTTGACTTTGCACAGCAGTGCTAGTTCCGGCTTGAAGTAATTCAGGTGTACGGACGTGAGCCAACAGTTTTCCCAGACCCGTTCTTTCCTGGATCTTACAAGAATAGCAGCATTGTTCCTGTGCGTGCAGAGCTCCTGCTTGGCTTTTGGGTTCCTCCCTTGCTCACAAACCACAATTCCACCCAGCTGCACCTTGTCCCTTCTGTCTGCCTTGCTCTCTTTTGGCATCAGGTAAATCTAGGCATCTTGCACGCGATCCCCGGGGAAAGTGAGGGAGGGAAGTGAGGTTTCCACATTACTGTAACATGCTCCCCCTCGGCACACCTCCCTGTACATGTGTTCTCTAAAAGAAAGGGAAAGGCAAAAAAAGAAAGCGCATTCCTCTGCACTGACTCAGCACTTGTGTGAACCAAGAGCCAATATTAACCCAGTGCCTGCTGTGCTTTCCTATGCAGCCGGTATACTTTTTGCAATGGCAGTTTGATGGTAACAGTTCCATATGTTGTGGTATACGTCAAACGGATGCCCTACATGAAATGTGAATAGTCTTAGTTCAGTGTTCCAAAAGAAATCATTCCTGAGTAGGTGCAGCACAAGAGAAGTTCTGCAGACTGGAGTGAGAGAGCTGGATGGTCAGAAGTTAGTAAGTCTATTTGACCACACTCCATGTAATAGTATTGGGGTGCCTGCTTAGGGTTTGAACTAGCCTAAATATTCCAAAAAGAAAATAGGCGGCAGTCTTAACTTTTTGCTGCTTAAATAAGCAGAGTGCGTTCCAGTTTTTGTGAAAACCACACTATAAAAACCATTGGTATTAAAGTACCAAACTTTTCAGTATAAGCTGTGAGGAATAACACTTTCCCCCTCCTCTGTCCATAGACTTCTATGGCTAGATGTTACCTGATCCCTTTGTGAGCTGATTGTCCGTCTTGCCTTTAACCCCTTAAGGACACAGCCTGTTTTTGCCTTATGGACCAGGCCATTTTTTTCAAAACTGACATGTCACTTTATGTGGTAATAACGCCGTAATGCTTTCAACTAGCCAAATGATTCTGAGATTGTTTTCTTGTGACACACTGGACTTTAAGTTAGTGGTAAAATTTGGTTGATACATTGTGTTTATTTGTAAAAAAAACAAAACACAAATTTAGAGGAAATTTGTAAAAATTAGCATTTTTCAAATGTTTAATGTATCTGCTTGTAAGAGAGATAGTTATACCACACAAAATAGTTAGTAGTTCACATATCACATAGGTCTACTTTTATGTTGGCATTGTTTTTTGAACATTCTTTTCTTTTTCAAGGACATTACAAGGTTTAGCACTGTAGCAGCAATTCCTCACAATTTCAATAAAATTTCATTAGGCTATTTTTTTTAGGGACAAGTTCTAAAGTGACTTTGAGGGCCTTATATATTATAAACCCCACATAAATCACCCCATTTTAAAAACCTAATCCCTCAAAGAATTACAGCAAAGTGGAGGTGAAATTGACCAATTTTTTTTTTTGGGCAGAAAATCCATTATTTTTTTTTTTTTTATGCAGCGCAGAAGGTTTTAACAGAGAAACGTTACTCAATATTTATTGCCCAAGTTCTACAGTTTTTAGAAATATCTCATATGTGGCCCTAGAGTGGTAATGGATTGAAACACCGGCCTCAGAAGCAGAGCATTAAGGATTTAGGGGCCTCCTTTTTATTAGACTGTATTTTAGGTACCATGTCAGGTTTGAAGGGCTCTTGTGGTACCAAAACGGTAGAAACCCCCCAAAAGTGACCCCATTTAGGAAGCTACACCCCTCAAGGAAATTATCTAGGGTTATAGTGAGCATTTTGACCCCACAGGTTTTTGCAGAAATTATTGGAAGTAGGCCGCGAAAATGAAAATCAACATTTTTTTTTCAATAATATGTAGGTTTAGCTCTTTTTTTCATTTCCACGAGAAGTAATGCAGAAAAAACACCAACATTTGTAGGGCAGTTTCTCCAGAGTATAAAAATACCCCACGTGTTGTCATAAACGGCTGTTTGGAGACACTGCAGGGCTCAGAAGGGAAGAAGTGCTATTTGGCATTCAGATTTTGCTGGATTGGTTTGTGGAGGCCATGTCGCCTTTGCAAAGGCCTTGAGGGCCTAAAACAGTGGGAACACCCCAAAAGTGACCCCATTTAAGAAACTACACCCCTCAAGGAACTTATCTAAGGGTATAGTTAGCTTTTGACTCCACAGGGTTTTTGTCTGAATTTATTTGAATTAGGCCGTATTTACTGGTATTTCAATATATAATGTGGGGACATGTGTATGTTGTGAAGACCAAATCAGAGTATAATAAAAGGGTACATGAATAATAAAATTAATAATTCAACCCTTGAAGCAATCCTTTATGCACAGGCCAGGTGTGGCACTGATAAGTGGTTTCCCTTCTTATGCCCCTTTTGTTATACACTCTGCACCTTTTTTGGGATCTTCCCTTCTTTGCAGTTTAGGGAACGATGCCGTCAAAGTGTTGCCCTGGTACAATACGGGCGCCCTCACTTTCAGCAGATGTGTTTGGGCCCTCCCCTGCCTGGTTTTCAAACACAAGCACCTTGATAATCTTCTCCTGAAAATTAAGGAATGACACTGTTCCGGCCTGCACATTTGGCTAGCACGTAAGCGTTCTACAATGCCATCTGTACCATGCGCATGGCCAGCTTTTTGTACCACACCCTTGTTTTTCTCATGGCACTATAGGGCTTCAGCACTTCATGTGAGATCAACCCCTCCCATGTACTTGTTCTAGCCCACGATGCAATCTGGTTTGTGGGTCACTGTGGCAGTACATCGTACAGGGATAGGGGTGCTGCTGTTCCCATTTATTGTGGTCAAGAGAAGGACATCCCGCTTGTCCTTATATTTGACGAACAGCACGTTCTTGCTGCATAGTGCCCTGCTCTCACCCCTTCTGACACGTTGGCCAAGCGGTGTTTTAGAGAGGCCTCTCTGGTTTTTTGCGCACCTTCCCGCATGCTGCAGTATTTCTGGTGGAGAGGCATTTAAATAGTGGGACGCTGGTATAGAAGTTATCCATGTAAAGGGGGTAACCCTGGTCCAGTAGTGGGTGCACCAAATCCTACACTATTTTCCCACTTAACTCTCAGGACAGGGGGGTATTCTGGGGGTTCAAACCTGGAGTCCTTCCCTTCATAAACCCAAAACTTTTAGGTGTACCCTGAGCTGCTCTCGCACAGCTTGTACATTTTTATCCCATACCTCGCCCTCTTACTGGGCAGGTATTGGCGGAATTTTAGCCTACCTTTAAAATGTACAAGGGACTCGTCTATTACAATGTTCTTTTGGGGGGTGTACACTTCTTGAAATTTGCTGCAGAACTGATTAATTACTGGCCTGATTTTGAATAGGCCGTCATATGTGGGGTCATCATGGGGTGGGCACTGTGCAGCATTATTATAATGCAGAAATTTAAGGATAGCTTTAAAGCGAGTCCGGGGCATTGAGATGCGGTAAATTGGGGTGTTGTATAAAACATCTGTACTCCAGTATTGTCTGATCTGTGGCTTCTTTACTAGCCCCATATGTTGCACAAGGCCCCAAAATTTGAGCATCTCCGCTGCATCTACGGGGTCCTCTTGAAGGGTCTAGCATATGACGTGGAGTTCTGGGTAATAAATTGGTCTGGGCCACCATCAAATTCATTAAATCCTCAGTGAAGAAAACCTTAATAAAATCTATTTCTGTGAGGCCTTCAGTCTGAAAATGAGTTCCTGAGCTGCCTATGAATTCGGGGATCTGAGGCTCATAATTCTCGGGGGGCGGGTTCCACACGGGATCTGTTATCTGGGGGGTTGCTTCAGCTGATGTCCTGGGTCGCCTTTGTGGGGGCTCATCATTGGATGATGATGATGAGGAGGACAAGATGTATGGGGCGAATTCCTCTTCTCATTCGCTGGCGGAATCCGTGTCGGAGGCCAGGATGGCGTATGCCTCCTCTACTGAATTAGACTCTTTGGAATGATTGGGATATTTTTATTAGGGGGGGGGGGGTATAGTGTTTGAACACGTGTATTTCAAAATTTGCTGAATAAGAAAAAAAATGGAAGTATAAAAACTACAGCAGTCAATTTAGGCTAAAACTATAAAACTACGCTATGTAAAATTTAGTGAACGAACTTCAGTAAAAAACTGTCCGTCACTAACTGACGCTAAATCTTTAACACTATATATTATTGCAAAAAAAACGGGAGTATGAAAAGTATATGCCAGTAAATTTAGACTAAAACTCTAAAGCTACAGTAACCACTAAATGTAGCACTATATTTTAGACAAAAACTGTAGTATAAGAAATATACCACAGTAAATTGCCACTAAATTTAGAAAATTTGCATAGCTAAAACGACCTAAAATGTTGTCATTTTTTTTTATTATAAAACGGACGCTAACCTATATGTCCGTTACCTGAACGTCCTACCTATGCAGGTACTAGCTACACCGAACTATATTTTATTTTCGTTTTTTACAGTTTTATATATAAAAAAAAAGGCCCCAAAAAACCTGCGTCAACAAATTATCACTGAGGCTGATTATAGACTCTCGGTGGCTGCAGGGTGCACACACGGAGATGGTGCAAAACAGTCCCCAAAAAAAAAGTCCTGTGCCAAAAATTGCTGATCAGCGGATGTATACGGACGAGGGGGGTGGGGGACAGGACTGGGAAATTCAGGAATCACTAGTGCTGCAGCTAAAAAACAAAAAAATCGGCAGCAGCGCAGTTGATGATGATGATCAGTATTTGTGATCACACAGCAAGATGCAGAAGATGACGATCGCACCACAGAAGGCCTCAGCAATGGTAAGCATTCGGTTCACAGACTTACACACCAGCTCTGCTCACCGTTCCAAAACGGAATGAGGTGGGCAGAGCTGGTGCAGTGTATTTGAAACCCCATGGCTATGATTGGTCGGTCTATGCAGAACGACCAATGGCAGTGATATGGGGGGGTGGCACCATCACAAGTACATGGCAGGGATTGGTGCAGTCCTAGACAGCACCAATCCCCACCGTATCACTGTGCCCCAGTTAAAGGTTATAGCCGCAAAAAGGTGCGATTGGCCAGTCTGAACTGACCGACCAATCACAGCGATCGCCGATGCAGGGGGGAGCGCCACGTGTAAAGCTGGCCTGCTGTTAGGGATAGCAGCCATCTTTACTCTGTCACCGTGTCTTTAGACACAGTGACCACGTAACGCTCCAACGTACCCATACGTTGGATGTTGTTAAGGGGTTCAAGGGGACAGATTTGGCAGTAAATTCAGAGTGAGTGAACAGTTAGACCTTTTGGACACCACCGAGTTGGGGCCGTGAAAAACGGTCCATGTGTCAGACGGATTTCCTGGCCCAACCGCGTTACAGGTGATTGGGACTCCTGGTATCATAGACATGAATAAAATGATCCAGAACAGCAGTTCCGTGGGGTGGCAGGGTCTCCGAGCATCATAAATGTCTATGATGGCAGCAGTACCGTTAACCTGGATCGCGGTCGGGCTGGGAAATCCCACGGACTGAACTCGGTCATGTGTAAGAGGTGTTAGTAGGAGGGTGGAAGAGACGGAGGCGTTTTGTGTTATTCCGATATATTACAAAGTTTCTTCGATTGTACTATTAATTTATGCAAAGTTTATTGACCATTTAGATTTGACAATGTCAAAATCTGACTGTACATTCCCAGGTTTGTGTGTTTCTTTGGGTTCTCCGGTTTCCTATGAAGGGGAGAAATTAGATTATGAGCTCGGCTGTAAACAATGACTGGTGCCCCTTCATCCTCTGTGCTGTATAAACCATGAATAAGAAGAAGAGGAGAAAACCAGTAGGTGAAAGGGGTTGTACCAAGATTGCGCTCATGCCCCATTGCGTCACATAGTAAAAATTCAACAGATTGTGAGGCATCATTGGTAAAAAAATTGGCAGGTAAACGCTTGAAGAAGCGACATATTACTTATTTTTAATGAATTTTTGATTCAGCCGTGTAGAAATCCGCCTTTTATGAACTATTAAGCATATTTATGTCAATGGGAAACGCTTTGCAGGTGTATTTCAAGTGTGTTAGTGCATAATACAGTTTTACACACCGAAATACACCTATAGATACGCTGTGTTGAGTCCACATAAAAAAAAAAACCCAGCATGCTCTAACAGAGGCTGGATATCAGGCCAAGCTCTCCTCTAGACGCACGGCTTTCACTGCTTCTACAGGATAACTTGATCTGTACGGGTGTGTTCACATATGCAGGTTTTGTTCATGTTTTTGGAGCCAAAACAAGAAGTGGAGTATACTTTCCTACCTTTATGATCCACGCCTGGTGGTGGCTTCAAAACCTGTAAAAAAAAAAATATCCTGAACAAAACCTGCACATGTGAATACCCCCTGAATCGTACCCTCACGTGGCACATAGCAGCCTACAGTCTGAGGCACCATATTGCACACCGTGTTACCTGTCAAAATGCTCGTAGGCATCATGTCATAGTTTTACTCTTAGGGTATGGGTAACCAGTGTAATGGTGGACGGCGGCATCACTGTATTCATCACATGCTGTGTAGCATTCAGGGAGACTCTGTTGGAGCCAATTATTAGGGAATTACGGTATTGGAGGCAGGGAATGGCACTTTTTTCAGCAGTGTGAATGGCGAGGATGGAAACAGATATATATATTCATATGACTACAGACTGTCTCGCTCGTTCAGCACAATAAATATCAGAAAAGGGCAGACCACCTCTTGTAACATTAGCCAAGCCCTGGGGATGCGCTGCCAGCATAGCATTCAGGATGCTCTAGAAAGGAAGATTTCAGCCCCTGGTGACCCCGATACTGCTGCGCTTGCTTGCGGTTTTTTACCAATTTATGATCCCAATTTGAAATCGGTTCGGATTATCTCAAAGGCAAAATGGGGGACATGGAACCCCCCCCTTATCAGACGTTTAGAGCGTACATAACCTTTCTGAATAAGCGGTCCTGTGTGAACATGAGGAATAACACGATTTCTGACGTTATGACTTGTGCATTGTTTAGCAGTTTTCCCCTCTGCAGGCTCTCTCTAGGGCACCATGCATACCACGGTGCCCGTAATCGCGGTCCATATTTATGGTCAAGGCCGGCAGCGGACAGTCATCCGCATTTACGGGCCGTGCTCCCATTATAAAGTACAGGAACACGGTCCGTAAAATTAAAAAATAGGACATGTCTAATTTTTTACACAAGGTTTCTATGGCTCGGACACCTGCACGTAAATATATGTGAAGATGTCTGTCGGCCATAGAAATTAATGGGTCCGAAATTACGGTCGTGAGCATAGGGCCTTATACTCTGTTATCTCTGGTCTAGTGGGTAGGGCCTGACTGCTGTCATGTCTGCCAAACATTGCACCCCAACTCACCCCACCCTCAGAATTATCAGCATGGAGGACATTACACAGCCATATTGAGCAGTGTAGCTGTGAATCCATAGTAACTCTTACTATGAGCAGCGTCTCGGTGTCTCTCTGCCTCTCCCTCACCCTGCTGCCTTTCTTCCCCTCCCCATGGACTTTTATGGGCAGCTGTTGCCTGATCCCTGAGTAAGCTGATAGTCCATCAGGTCTTGAGGAGATAGATAATTTAGTAGTAAGTTCAGATTGTGTGAACAGTAAGAAGGTAGTGGGACCTGATAATTGGAGAAGAGGCATTTTTCACTAATAAGACCTCTTATAAAGTTTCTTATATTCGTTTTTACTATTGATTTATGCAACGTTTGTTCCTATTTAAGGCTCTGTTCACACTAGTGTCATGGCTTCCGTTCATATTGGAGCTATGACACCTATCTTAAGTCTTTTTTCAAATGGATCCTGACCCCATAAACTTATGTCTGTATGATTTTTGGCATTTTAGAAGCCAAGAAAAATGCAGCAGCCTATGCTATTCTTGCTATTGGAAACCCGGATAAAAACCTAAAAAATGCAAACGTGAAGAGAGCCTGACACATGTCCCGCCCATTGTTGGAATATCCTATATGTGTGTATGTATCTTGAAGGCGCAGGAGCAATACACTGTGTAGTTCTGGAATAGAAAGGCAGAACCGAGTACTGACCAATCTCCTGAGAAGTCAGTGGCCCTGGTGTAATGTCTAATGTCAGACGTCATAAGATGGGGGGCCTGGGAGCAGATACAGTAATGTCCTGGTGGCCACACACAAGTCCGTAGTGTAACTGAGCGCGCTGGATGCCGGTGACGCAGGGGCGCGTGTTTACTCTGCGGACATGAGGGCCCTGCTTGTTAGTTGTACAGCTAAGGAGTAGGAAAAATAACCCGATAGATCTGGACTCTGATTAGGAATTGGCTTGGTTATTATCGTATCTGATGTGGCATATTTGACGTGCAGGTCACCTCTACCGATGTGTGATCCTTCACTAATCTATCAGCGTCTGCCCGGGTCCTGTACTCCTACCGATTGTATCACAAGTGGCTGCGATTTTTAATTGTACAAATGAAACTTGTGTCCACTTGTAAGACTGTGTGGCGCACATAGAGCAACTGGTCTGCAACCTGTGGTGAAACTATAACTCCCAGCATGTCCTGATGGCCGGCCATGATTGCTAGGAACTACAGCTCTGAATCGATAGGTTCATTTCCAATGGACAGTGTTCAAAATCAAGGACAAACGACACAACGTAGAATACAGCTCCACAGCTTTATTTGGTCCATGAAATGCCTCATGTCCGTATCATATTCCACCCTGTGTAGTAGACAACGCATTGGGGGACATGTCCTTCAGTTCTTGTAAGGCAAACCATGTTCTCACTATAAAACACATATTGCTGGCCAAAGCATATAAATAAAAGCTACTAATAACGAATAAATATGAGGCTTCTGACTCCAGTTGTGGTCATGGGAAGATGTTCCCTGTGGGCAGCCTACTTGTTTTGTAGTGACATCTTCCATGCTTGATCTGTCCGGTAACTCGGCCAAATGTGAAGTCACGGCTCCTCTCCGGCTAAATGATAATATTTCCATATGCTTGTCACTGTCCTGGTTCTTACTCTGCACAGTAGTTTGTGCTTCAGAGCTGCTCTTCCTGATATAACTGCAGCCCAGAACTTACACTGTCTCCTCTCCGTGTTTGTCCATCTAGTGTATACTTCGGTACCTTCTGAGCGTGCTTGGATTAGTAATTGAGGGGGGCACACGTTAAATATCCAGAACGGACACTTCATTTATAATGTCCTAGAGAAAGAACCCTTTTAATAACATAAGGCAATTAGTGTTTCTGGTTTAATGACCCTGGAGCCAATAGTGACAGAAGAATCGAGAGACTTCACAGGAAGCAGCGACTTGGTGTAAGACCCTCTGTAACCCGTCACTACTCTGTGCAGGCGTCATCTTCTATGTATGGCTAAACTGAATATTGCTCTAAAAAGGCATCTAGAATAGTCTCGGGATCTGTTGCGGTCATCACGTCGGATGTGTGGCGTGCGGATGTGGGAAGGATGTTGTTGAGACATATGGCTTGAGCTACTTTATAAACTCTCAGGTTCTTCTGAGCAATGTCAAGCATCATCACATCTTGCTTGGCGCTACCATTGTAAGTCATGAATACAAAGCATAGGCTGGATTAATGTTGTCTACATGTGGTGGGGTGGATCATGCCTAGGGTAACCTCTATCAATTCATCTCGCCTAATAGTAAAATGGATACATTCGTGTTCAACGGTGTTGTAGCAGAATCACCAACCACAGGAATGGTGAGAATTGTCTGACCGCTGGGTGCCCCACCGATTGCGAGAACGAGTGTGTTAAACTCCCGATTCCTCCTCACTCCACCCCCAGCAATGAGGAGGAGCTTGAATGGAGCGGCACTGACCATCCTCCTCACTGCCATTAATTGGAGCAGCAGTTGAGCAACGGGGATTCGGAACCTCAGTTGTGGTAGTTGGTTGGGCCCTCAGCCAATTCTCATCCATCCAGTGGATAGGTGAGAAGGGTCGATTCTGGTACAACCCCTTTAATGTAGACACTGATATTGTTAAAGTCCAGTCTGTGAAACCATCAAGGAACTGTCATATTTTTAGTTTTCCCAAAAGCTGAGATTAACCAGTGACCACCATTTTAATGTCCCCCTCTCTCGCTTAACTTATCTTGTACTGATTGTGAGTTCCATCGTCATCCCGAGCTGTATTCTGCAAGCTGGAATTCTCCCTGATTAGTTTTTTCCTACACATTCCGATGGCATAAAGACTCTGTCTCCCAGAATGTAAATCAAGCTAAGTCTCTCCAGAGTGTATCACTGTATACAGTGGAGTTCAGAAAATCTGTTCTGGGTGCGTCTCTTGACAAGATTGTTGACTGTTTCCAAGAGCGAACACCAGAATTGTGAATGCAGCTCTGGAGTACAATACAGGCTGTAACTCTGGATCAGTACAAGATAAGTAGTAAGGTATCTACAAAGTTACTCTAAGCTTTTATGTAGAATAAATCTATATGTAAATGACATCCGAACATGAATTGATGCTTTAATTATTTATGAGCCACACGTGGTTTTTACACTAGATTCATGCTGCCAGGCGGCTCATCACCATCTATATCATATCAAGTAAACCCAACCAACAATATATAACACCTGTCAATACAACCCAACTTTCATTGCTACAGAAATCAACTCTGTGATTGGCCCTTGTATCATCCGTGCACCAATCGGCATTCATGTATAAAATCTACAATTCTTCAAAAAGTGTAAACATGTGAGACGTGGTGCCCAGCACCTCCTCCCGTTGTGTCCTCCGTCTTCTATTGTGTTGTTAACTCAGACCAACGTCCAAGGACATCATCACTACAAAGCCCAGAATACAGGTCCACGAAGCCAGCTTCCCATTGCCACTGCGATAAAAGGCAAAACAGGCCACAGTTAGTGCGTAGGTTCACATAGACGTGACGTGTAACGGGTCAGCGCGTGTATTATTGGACAACTGTAATGCTGTAACGTTACTTGGACACTATGTAAGTGTTTGGCCACATTCACGCGTGTAAATCTGTCCGTGTGTGTTGTGTTTTTGCAGTGCGGTGCGCTTCTTTTACGCACTTGCAAGCACTTTTTTTTTTGTTTCATGTAATTGATGGGTAAAACACGGACAGCACACGGATATGTATCCGTGTGCTGTCTGGTTTTCACGCACCCATTGACTTCAATGTGTGGCATGAAAAGGCGCCAGTATAGGACATGCAGTGAGTTTCACACCGGACTCTTGAGTGAAAGCATGTGTGAATAGCCCCATTGAATCCCCAATGTGTCTGCGCTGTTTCAATGCACGGCACGCGGATGAGAATCACAATTGTCTGAATGAGCCCCTAGGTCCTGTTCACACTGTTTTTTTTTTGTTTGAAGGCAGGAAATTTGCGGCAGATTTTGACCTGCCTTTATATTCTAGCCTGTGGCCATTGAGCGCTGTGGGCAAAAAAGCGCTTTCGCTACCTCCCATGATTTAAATTGGAAGTCAGAGGCGGAACCGCGGCAAGAAAGAACATGCCGTTTACCCGCCCACATTTTTTTGCGCTGATTCTGATGCAGTTTCCGTATCAAAACCAGTGTTGAAAAACTGTGTGAACTGGGCCTTAAGCGTAAAATCCACCCAAAACAAAAAGTAGATTTAGGTTGCATATGCCACATGTAGAAATGGAAAATTCTTCTATTAAAATCTCTCCTAGTGATGGAGACGTTGTGTGACTCCAGCCACGGCTCTTATTAGAACAGTCAGATTACATCCTCAATAACATGTAGAGAGGGACAGTGTCACATCGGGACGATCTAAATAGGGGTTCACTGGCACCTGTATTCTTACCCAGTTTGTGCTTCTGGAATAATGTCATCCGTTACCACATACACCATAGCGCCCGCAGCAAAGGCCAAAGCATAGGGCAACAGAGGTTCTGCCACGGATATGGCCACGGCTCCTAATACACCGGCAATGGGTTCCACCATTCCACTGAGCTGACCGTACCTGCCGAGGAACACAGACAATAAATAAGACGTCATTCCAAAACCAGAAAATAAAAACATTCTCCCTGGTTACTCGCCCCCTTCCAAGTATGTCGTCCTCCCGCTATCACATTGTAAACATGAACCTGGCCTAAATCAATGGCACCAGCCCTCCCCATTATACCTTCATTATGTAGCGGAGGAGGAGTAATAATGAGAAGTAATTCCTACTACGGACTCACCAGAACGCCTTCCATGTAGACAATCCGGCCCCACGTAATGGAAGGCTGACTGCAAGGCCTTCTGGGAAATTCTGGATTCCTATTCCAACAGCTAAATTCCTGGCAATAACATAAAAGACAAGAAAGGAGAATTGTAGCCACTTTATATTTATATCCCGTCATGATGGCTTTATGAAGGAATCGCAGCACTGTGGCATAAGCCTGGCACACGTTTCCCATGCCGAGTGGAGCGGATGCCCAGCTGTTGAGTGACAGTCGGGCTCCTGCGCTCCCTAGCGGTTTACCTCTAAATGCAGTGGTTAATGGCGACCGTGGCATCTGTGATTTCAGGGGAGGGGGTATTCTCACTCATACTATTAGTCTCCACAAACCAATCGCGAGGTGATGATCGTTTCCATCCTAACCGGCCCCCAGGTCTGCCATCAATATATGGCAGAAGCCGGGCCTAAAAGGATGCAGGTCAGTTTTCCATAGACCGTCGTCATGTATTATATAATCTATGTGAACCATAGCGGGACTAAAAAAAACTAAAAAGTTCAATAAAGTTTATAACCAAAATGTGTTGCAAAAACAAATTGTTTCCCCTACAAAATGTTCTATTCTGAAGGAGTAAAAAATCATGATTTATATGTGTCCGTAATGACCCAAAATGCAAATATCTAGTTATTTGACCCTCTGTAGCGGCCGCCGTATAACAAACAATCCCTGAATTACTGTCTTCTGCTTATCCTGTCTTCCAAAAATCCCAATTTCAAGCAATCAAAAAGTCGCATGTCCCCAAAAGGATGAAAAGGAAAGGTCGTCCCGCTACAAATGAACTTTCCTCAAGCCTTGTGGATGGAAAAAGAAGTGTAGCGGCTTTTATAACCCCAAAATCCTTAGTTTTTATGTTGCCATATTCTAACATGCTGAAGTGGTCAAACCCAAAACGATATAAATTTGGTATCGCCGTAATCAAACTGATCCAGAGACCAAAAACAAAATGTTACTAAGTCAACCAATAACTTCTACGCACTGAGAAATTGTGCCGTCAACTAAAGCCCCGGCCGTGAGAATCGGAAAGCTCTGGCTCTTGGAATGCGACAATGAAAAAAAACCTCAAACAAAAGAGTTTGGTCACTAAAGAGTTAATGAACAATAATGTGCAAACCCTATTCTACGTGTTGGACTTGTGGTGAGGACGCGCCGGGCGACGTCATCTCCTCAGACGCTCTGCTCGGCACGTCTTCAGGTGAGCCTCCCTGTGACACGCAGGGCCCGGCCTACATCCTGGCATTTCTATGTATCTCAGCCCTGCCGCTACCACACCTGCTATAACCTGGAGGCCAAACCTTCACCCCTGCCGTGTCCCTGTAGTAATGTCCTCTAGTCACACACTCAGAAGCTACTAATAGATGAATTCCATACTTGAACTTTGTTCTAGACTTTGATATGAATGGGGTGTAATACAGATGTAGCAGAGTGGAGTATGCTGGAAAGGAACAGTTGAGTGACAAATGTTGCTCTGCTACATGTCATGGTGTGGAAAAAAAAATACAGAAGAAAACTTTCAAAAAAAAGTGTGTGTGTGTACGAGGCCCTCCAGACGGACGATGTCACCACGGTGACCCCTTTCTCCTCACCCTCCTTATAATTGTATCGATTTCCTACCTTCCTTGTAGCCGAATCTCCTCGATTTCTGACCCGCTCCCCATAAGCCCATGTCCATCCACTGACAAGTGCTCAGCATGATGATCCCCTCACAGTGTGAACCGCGGCCAATATCATCAGACCCAGAAGCATGAAATGACTTATTAATATTGTAGCTGTATACAATGAGATTATCCAGACCACGCTCTATAGACTGAGGGAATAAAAGCCCCCCCCCCCCCCTATAAGACCACCTCTGACTCTGGGGCATGCATTGACTTTGTGAAACGCTTCATTGATTGTTCGGCCCCTGCGCCTGAGAAGGGATTGCTGCAGATTCCAGTCCCAGCCGTGTGTATAAGGCCTCATCCTGCCTTCCTATGGGGCCGCGCGCACACCAGTGCTTTTTGCTGATCCGTTATGGAAATCCCCGCACGTCACCGTCCTAGGGGTGTTGTCAGGGGGATGTAGGACAAGTGGTGACCATTTCCTTCTGTTTATTTTTTTTTTGGGGTTTGCGAAATTTGGATGGACATGTGTAAAAAAAAAACATGGCCGTAATATAGGGACATATTAAACAGTTGCAGAAGCTATTTGGAGACATTAACACCCCAAATGTGGTCCCTATGATGGGTAGATCGTGGCCCGTTCACTGGCAACGGTTGGGTGCGTGAGGAAACCTTCTCCTCACGCTGCGGAACATTTTCTGCCCACAACTCCAAGGAAGCTGCGTATATTTAACCAGTTCAGGACCGCGCTATTTTGAGCCTCCAGTTTAGCCATTTTTCGGACGCGTTAGTTAAATGGGTATAACTTTTTTATTTGTTGGGCTAGTGACGTGATTTGTGCGACGTTTTTTCCATAGACAATGCAGGTTTCTTTTTTATACATCTTCCTTTTTGCTGTTTTTGAATTAGTATTTTTAAAGTTTTAAAATAATAGTTAAATAAGCTTTTTTTTTCACCTAAAATCTTTTTATTTGTGATCGTCGTCTGCTGTAAATTTTAATATATTCCTTGTTTATATTCGGGTAATTGGGTCAGGGCTAGTGTTCTGACAATGATTGGCGGGGGGAACATTTGTTTTGGGGTGGGTATTTTGTGAGTATTTATTATTATTTCTTTTTTTGCACTGGTTATGTTTATTTTTTGATTCCTATAATCTGTCCCTCAAAGGTCCAGAAAGATCTTTGGGGAACTTTATAGATGGATTTTCTTTACACCATGCTTTTCTACTTTAATTGGAGCTGCGCTGGCTCTTGTAAGACCCAGCAGCAGCCTGACACTAACGGCACCCGGCGATCATGTGACCAGTCACATGATCACCGGGACCAATAGTGACAGCGGTGCGGCTGCTGCTTCTATTCCTATATGCAGCGTTCATTGAGTGCTGTGTAAAAGAGATCAGCTGTGGAATCTGCTTCTATCCTCTCCTCAGTGTCCCCGACATTCAACTGCCTGATCACTTGGGCAGGAAGTTAAAATCTGCGCCGGAAAAAGTCTATTGCTTGGGTTTTAACGACCCCGACCGTAAAAACACAGCCAGCGGTCGGGAAGCAGTCACATCCGCATCATGCTCATTCTGTTCTGGATGTTCACCCTTTTCGTCCACCACGTATGTGGGTGCCCTTATACCCAGTTCCATGTAAAAAGGTTTGAGTTGTTTTTAATGTGAAAAGGTCCTAAAAAAGTCAATTCAGCTTCAGTGATCGCAGGTGTCACAGTGAGAGAGCTCAGAATTTGCTCCACTGACTGATAATGAATAGATGAAGCCATTATTCGGCTCAGCTCTTACTAAATGTGTCACGTGGCGTTGAGGAGTCCGAGCAAACAATGGCGGATGAGATGTTTTACTGTCTAGACCGCTGTTCTGCGGTCAGAATGTTCACCAGCGCCCGAGTGCAGTCAAATGAACCGCAGGGATCCGCACTCCCTGCTTCATTGCCACCAAGACTTGTAACCACCACCCATCAAAGGGGTTAATTATATGGTTCTGTAACCCATAGTGCAGCTCCGAGTTACAGAGCTCTTGCTGCAGTCACAATGAGCCGGTTATTCCTGCCCGGAATCTCAATATCCCTTCTTTTCTCCCACATCTGAAAAAACAGGCACGTTCCTCAATCCCTCTCTGCATTGCCGGCGCTGCCCCCATCACCTGAACTAACACAACATGCCCTGAACGTCACCCCTGCCGCTCTGTGCCACCTCCTGCCACAGGAAGCCTGAGGTTAGACATGGTTACCATAACATCTGGCTTTCAGCGTACAGGACAGTATTGTTAGGAGAATGTAGGGGAGCAGGGACCTGTGAGAGAGGCCATTCAGGAGAGAAAGCAGGTGTACAAAGCGTGAGGATGATGAAAATGTAGTCCCATGTTTACCTAATACAAGGTACACGTCTGTTGTATGAAGCGGCGCTACATTGATGCCGCTTATCTCCTTCCGATCTGCCAGATTGGTTTGGTGGTAGGTTCCTTCTCTTGGGTCAGGCACTGATGATCAGCTGCAGTATGTATTCGGTCCCATTTTAGCACATTTTTTGTCATCCGTTTAGAGCATACACTGGGCATAGGTCTTGTTTGTTAAATGTAGGCTGTGACGGATGCCTAACGGCGGCATGAGTCACCTATAGGCTATTATGGCATCAGCTTAATGTATATATCATGAAAAGATCATGATGTATATATTAAACGGATGTTGTATCCGCCACCCGTGGGCCCCCATAATAAAAGTAATCTATACGGCATGACGATTTAGTGGTAAAACAGTGTGCGGTGCGTTACCGGCAGCAGGAGGCCTGGACATGCTGAGGTGTTCCCTGACTGCGGCAATCTGTGCTTCACTAACACAACAAACTCCTTTTGCACTTATTTTAAGGGGAGTCTGTGCGCACTTAGATTGCAGAGTCCGCTGGAGCAGGAATTGTCCCACATCTCGAGCAGCCCCGACCTCCAGACATAAAGGAGATATCTGAAAACTTGTGCAGAGGAAAAATGGAGGTGCTCAAGGCAACCGATCAACCCGATAACTAGATTTTAGCAGGTGTAATTCTTAGAGCAGAAATAGCCCAGATGTGCCGTGTAAGAGCTTCACAGACACAGGGCACACGGACTGCTATTCACTGGCTGCAGGAGAGGCAGCAGAGGTCTTACAAGGGTGTCATTTACATGTGTGATTTGTGGACAGAGAGAATTGATGAATTTTATCCCTTGGGACCCAAAAATTGTATAGAGAGATGAAGGATAAGCTGAAAGCAGACTTTGGTAATATCACCATACAGCCTAAAACTGTGGATACTGTAGATTATTGGTGGCCATGCGGCTTCCTCCAAAATCTAGTCACATCTGTCTTGTTGCTATTTAGTATTTTATGTGGTTGTCAGGCAGTAAATCCGTAGCACCCAGGCTCAGTAACTTGGTGGTTAGGAGACAGATAAGGATGAGATGATGATTGGCTGCCCAATTCCTTGCATGATGTAACCCACTGAACGCTTTCCTTTGGGCTCTTGTAATGTCACTGATACTGAACCTCTATAGAGCAGCTGCTGCTGGTGGGGGAACATTGGTCCTAGGCACTGTATGAAGAAGAATTGTATCCTGCTGCGGCCTCCTTTCTAGAGGACCGGCTATACGCACAATTCTACTGATTCATCTCTGTCCCGCTACCCGCACACCTCATTTACTTGAGCTTATAAGATCACTGCAGGTCAATCCCAATCTCCCTCCAGGAGGCTGAGGTGTTTGTTCTTTGGGCCTGTTCACACTGATTTTGTGGTGCTGATTTTAACATGGAAACTGCTTTGAAAGCTCCCCCCCCCCCCCCCCCCAAAAAAGTTAATTGTGGGCAGAAAAAGTGGTTTTCACATAGTGTTTTTTGGCGCTCAATGGCTGGGGGCAAAAAAAACGTATTAGATTGCAGGTAGGTCAAAATCTGCCTCAAAGTTTTCTGGAATTTTGAGGCTGGTTTTTCCAGCTTAAAAAAAAAAAAAAACACTGTGTGAACAGGGTCTTTTAAAGGCCTGGTTTACACGAGCGTGTGCGTTTTGCGCATGCAAAAGGCACTTAACAGCCCCGTATGATGCGCGGCTGCTTGATTTTCGCGCAGCCGCCATCATTATGACACTCTGTTTGGATGTTTGTAAACCGAAAAGTACGTGTTGCTTTTCTGTTTTCATTCATCCTTTTCACTGCTGTTGTGCGAATCACGCTCGTCCCACGGAAGTGGTTTTCACGCACCCATTGACTTCAATGGGTGCGTGATGCGTGAACAGCGCACAAAGATAGGACATGTCGTGAGTTTTTCGCAGCGGACACACGCTTAGCAAAACTCACGGACTGTCTGCACGGCCCCATAGACTAATATAGGTCCGTGCGATCTGCGTGTAATAGATGTTTGTGTAAACAAGCCCAAAGTGTAAGGAAACTATTCTGAAAGTTGCACTAATCACAGTAATTCAGCTTTATAAACCCCCCCAAAAAACTAATTTGCTTGTCCGAGGCTTACATAGCCTTTAAGTTATCTCCTATTTGAACAACCCCTTTAGGGTATGTTCACACGGCAGCGTCCGTTACGGCTGAAATTACGGGGATGTTTTCAGGAGGAAACATCCCCGTAATTTCAGCCGTAATGGCATGTGCAGGCGCTTGAACGCCGCGTCCATTATGGATGTAATTGTCGCTGCTTTTCATTGGAGTCAATGAATAACGGCTCCAATTACACCCCAAGAAGTGACAGGTCACTTCTTTGACGCGGGCGTCCATTTACGCGCCGTCATTTGACAGCGGCGCGTATATATACACGCCTCGTGTGAACAGACAAACGTCTGCCCATTGCTTTCAATGGGCAGATGTTTGTCAACACTATTGAGGCGCATTTTTCGGACGTAATTCGGGGCAAAAACGCCCGAATTACGTCCGTAAATAGTGCGTGTGAACATACCCTAAAGGAGTTTTCAGCACCTAAGCGAGGATATGTCATCCTTTGCCAATTGATCATGGTGGTCAGACTACTTTGACCCCCACTGATAGTAGGAATGAAGGGGCCACAGTCTGGGGAGCATAATAGCTTCTTCTGAATTTCTCTTTGTATGGCGGTGTACCGCAACTCGGCCACATTCACCTGATGCCATCACTTGTCAGGGTGGGTAAAATCCCTTTAATTCTGAGCAGATTGCTTAATAATGACACTTAACAATCGGCTAATATTCCTGGAGGGGGGGGGGGGGTTGAGAGGAAAGAAGTGTAATAGGATGCCCTCTTTGACTTATAAAGGGGTCCTCGAGTACTCCCAATAGGTCCTGATCTGAGGGTATCGCAGAGAGAAAACACCGGGGATAAGTTCTGATTCCCAGGCAAGAACTATATCACCTGCTGTGGTGCCTGAGGACCCTGGTAGAGATAAACTTCTCAGAAGCAGACACAGTCCGTGATCCCATAATATCCGTGATCCCAAAATATCTAAATGCTCCATTCTTCAGAGAAAAAGGGCTAAGTCCTTCATGAGTCAGTTTGGGGTGCAGGATATTGAATGTAGAGCAGAAGGCTACAGGACATGCTAATGCAGGAAACCTTCACAACGGGACCTGTGTATGGAGTGGCCCGTGTTTTATCTATTAATAAGAGCACAGCAGAGTCCGGGTATGTCCACATGGCATATTTTTGGGCAGTAAATGCACTAAAACCAGCCGCAAAATTGGAAGCAGATCGCCTCCAAACATCTGCCCATAGATTGCAATGGCGTCCTGTTCTGACGGGCTGTATATTGAAGCAGCCGTTTTGAAAAACTGCTGTAAAAATAAAGTGCAGGTTACTTTTTGAAGCTGTTTTTCAGTCACTATAGAAAAACCGCTCCACAAACGGCCATAAAACAAGCTGTGAAAATTGTGAGTGGCTTAACCCCTTACTGCACCAGGACGCACCGGTAGGTCCTGTTTTGAAGTGCTGGAAGGCACCGGGATGTACTGGTGCGTCCTGGTTTGACAAGGCTACAGAATTGTACCGTCAACTGTTTGAAAGTTGATCGGCACAGTTACACGGCAGAGGACCAATAATAGCGGTCCTCTGTTGGCGATTGCTGTGATTGGTCAGTCTTCCGTGACCGACTAATTACAGCGCGTGACAACAGTATCTGGGCTGTCTGATCTCTTCACTCCGAGAGTGAAGGTGAAGAGATCAGACGTGCCCAGCGACAGTGTGAATTCACCTGTGGGATCCAGCCATAATAACCGCACATTAACCCCTCCACTGCTGCTCGGTTTACCTGCATTTACCAGATGCTTGTGGGAGCTTCCTCTCTTTTTTTAATGGGTTTTAAACTAATAATAGAGAGAGAAATTTTCCTGGTTGGGAATTTAGGGATAACATACAGGTTTAGATGATTAGGGATTAGTTAGATCTAATTATATAGGTAGATCGGGATTGTTGGCTGGGAATAGTTTGGGAGTTTTTATCCCCAAAATTTGTTGATAAAAGATATATAAACAACAAAGTTTGAAAAATTAAGTTTCAAATGATCTAGTTCGCTGTTAACAATACAGTTTATTGGACCGGATTAATTCTACTATAGAGAGAGACGCACACACTCTGAATCCGCTAGTGATTGAGTGGACCCCCATCAAGTCTTCCCTGATAACAGTGAACATTTCTGGGTTCCCCCTCTTAATTATACCCCCCAAGTTTCAGAATTCAACGCTACCTCAGGGATTCACGCAGACACAGCAGGTCTTGATGATCGATTTTTTTTTTTAAACTCTTTTGAACACAAAAAAAATACATGAGTTTTGCATAACTATAAAATTAATAAACTAATTTCTATGTGAAGCAATTTATTGCCGCTAATCCACAGTCATTTTATGCCAAGCCAAACCGGTGGCATCCTGTTAATGAAGTGGAAATGGCCAAATTCAGGGGTTTGCTGTTAAACACTGCCCTCCTGTCCTAGGTACAAGTGGTAAAATTGTCTGGGATCTCTTGCTCCCCCTGCTGGACCACGGCTCCCACTTGTAACTAGACAATTTTTACACCTGCGTTCCACTTCTTAAATCCTTGACTGTTGAAAAAACTGTAGCCTGTGGAACAGCACCGAAAAATCAGAGGCCTCCCAAAGACTACAAATAGGTGAGAGCAGCAGGGATGGGGTGGCTGTTCTTAAAATATAGGGACAAAGAAGACATCCATATGCTGAGCACAATATACAATGACGCAAACCTTCTTATCCCTGTGCGGGGCAGATCTGCTGAGACCCCAAAGCTTGTTTGTATACAGGCGCATAATAAATATATGGGGGGGGGGTTGATCTTGCCGACCAAAGGATCAAGCCCTAGGATGCTCTGAGGAAATCCAGGACCTGGTTTAAAAATATGGTCATGCATCTTGTCCAGGCAGCGATGGACGACTCGCACATTTTATACAGATCTGCTCGGCATAGCAAAAAATACCTGGAATATCAGGAAAAGATAATCTATCAATTAATCTTTGAAGGCAGTGAGGAGTAAAGAGAAACCTCCACATCAGCCAGTGAAGCCTCACGAGTAGATTGTGGGCCACCTTTTCCTGCAGAGGGGCCTCCCACACAATAACCGTTACGGGTGCCCCAAAATGTTGTGTGGGCTACAAACGAGGAATCTCTAAAGATCCGGGCTGTCCATGTGACGCCTGCCCCTCCACACCCGGCTGTGTCTAAAAGATTGCTCTAAAACCTTCCGCTCCTCTTTAGATTCTTAGTCTGAGTCATGTATCCTTCTGCCACTTGCTTTATTGCCCCATTCCAAACTTGAACACAAAAGAATTCAACCAAACTTCTCCTTATATCTCTAGATGAATCTAACATGCGGAATAGACATTTGTCTCTCTATTGTCAACAACAGCTCAAAAATGTAAAGAACAAACACAGCAGAAAAAAAAAACCTCACAATTGTCACTCTTTCCAACCTCACCCATTCCTGCCGACCCCTTGTGCTTTACAAATTTTCTAACCCTCCTAGATGAATCCCTAGAGAAGTGAATAATTAACTCCTTAACCCCTTCCCGCTCCTGGACGTACTGTTAGGTCATGGTAGCTGTATCGTTCGCGCTCCATGAGCGAATAGTACGTCTCGGGAATAATGGCCATTTCGGCCGTCCTCCCGACACATACAGGAGCTGTGACGCTGCTGTCTCGTACAGCAGCTGTCATAGCTCCTACAGCGGGGACCGTTCCCTGTGTCCTTGCTGGTGACTATGGCAACCGGACACCAAACAATGGTGTCCGGCTATGCCATAGACGGAAGCCTAGTGGGTCCTGACAACGTCCGGACCCACTATGCTTGCTGTCAGTGAGTAGCTGACAGTTGTAATACACTGCACTACGCATGTAGTGCAGTGTATTAGAATAGAAATCAGGGCCTCCTGCCCTCAAGTCCCCTAGTGGGACAAAGTAAAAAAGTTAAAAAAAGATGTGGAAAAATAAGAAAATCAAAGTTTTAAAAGGAAAAATTCCCCCATTACCCTTTATTATTAATAAAAATATATAAACAAATAAACTATACATAATTGGTATCGCCACGTCCGTAACGGCCTGAACTACCAAATTATTTCATTATTTATCCTGCGCGGTGAACGCCATAAAATAAAATAATAATAAACCGAACCACAATCACAATTGTTTGGTCACTTCACCTCCCAAAAAATGGAATAAAAAGAGATCAAAAAGTCGCATGTACCGAAAAATGGTGCTGATCGAAACTACAGTTCGTTACGCAAAAAAATAAGTCCTCGCACGGCTTTATTGATGGAAAAATAAAAAAGTTCTGGCTCTTAGAATAAGGTAACACAAAAAGTATTTTATTGTGCAAACGCCATAAGACATAAAAAAAACTATAAACATCTGGTATCGCCACGCAGAATAAAGTGAATGTCATTTATAGCGCACGGTGAACGCTGTCAAAAAAATAAGAACAAAACAATAGTAGAATTGCTGTTTTTTAGTCACCACGCCACCTAAAAATAGAATAAAAACTGATCAAAAAGCCGCATGCACCCCAAGAAAACTGCAATGGATTCCTCAAGGGGTCTAGTTTCCAAAATGGGGTCACTTTTGGTGGTTTTCCACTGTTTTGGCACCACAAGACCTCTTCAAACCGGACATGGTGCCTAATAAAAAAGAGGGCTCAAAATCCACTAGGTGCTCCTTTGCTTTGGAGGCCGGTGCTTCAGTCCATGACCGAACTAGGGCCACATGTGGGGTATTTCTCAAAACTGCAGAATCTGGGCAATACGTATTAAGTTGCGTTTCTCTGATAAAACCTTTTGTGTTGTAAAAAAAATGGTATAAAGAGGATTTTCTGACCAAAAAAAAAGTAAACTTCACCTTTACTTTGCTCTAAATTTTTGTGAAACACCTAAAGGGTTCCTAAACTTTCTAAATGCTGTCGTGAATACTTTGAGGGGTCTAGTTTCTAAAATGGGGTGTTTCATAGGGGTTTCTAATATATGGGCCCCTCAAAGCAACTTCAGAACTGAACTGGAACCTAAAAAAATAAATAAATCAGGCAATACTTCGCTTCTCACATTATATTGATAATGAGCCGTGCCCACCTTGAGATGACCCCAGTTTTGACCGTTTGCATAAACGGAGACCCCTATTAGACCGTTTCAGTGCCCGGTATTCCCAAGCATACACCCCGAGAAGTGTATTTCTATTGATGAGTCCCTGGTACATTTTAAAGGGAGGGTTCAATTCCGCGAGTACCTGCCGGGTAAGAGGGCAAGGTATGGCGTGAAGATGTATAAGCTGTGAGAGTGTGCATCAGGGTATACCTACAAATGTAGGATATATGAAGGAAAGGCCACCCCCAAACCAGACTGCATCCTGGACTACAATAGGTACATGGGAGGTGTGGACTTGTAAGATCAAGCCCTGAAGCCCTACAGCGCCATGCGGTGGTATAAGAAGCTGGCCGGGCACATCCTACAGATGGCTTTGTACAATGCGTACGTGCTACGTCGATGTGCAGGCCAGACGGGAACTTTCCTGGAATTTCAAGAGGTGATTATCAAGAACCTAATCTTTAGGGACCAAGAAGGGGGGGGCACCCAGTACTTCTGGAAGCGAGGCCACACGCATCGTACCAGGGCAACACATTCCAGGAGAAGTTCCCCAAACTGGCAAGAAGGGAAAAAGTCAAGAGGTGCAAAGTCTGCTATAAGAGGGGGATAAGGGATGACACAATATAGCAATGTGACACGTGTCCCGAATAACCAGAGCTCTGTATGAAAGTGTTTGAAAATTTATCATACATCCCTTGGTTTATAATTTACCCCAATTTTACTTACCCTGATGCCCCCCTCATCTCTCCCTTCTGTGCGCCCAGCCAGCTGATAACAGCCACATGGAGGGTATTGCCATACCCGGGAGAACCCACATTACAGTTTATGGGGTGTAGGTCTCCGGTTAAAATGCTCACTACACCTCTAGATGAATGCCTTAAGGGTGTAGTTTTTAAAACGGGCTCACTTCTTGCGGGTTTCAACTGTACTGGTACCTCAGGTGCTTCTGCATACATGACTTCGCACTAGAAAATCCCCAGTAGGCCAAATGGTGGTCCTTTCCTTCTGAGCCCTCCCATGGGCCCAAACGGCAGTTTATCACCACAAATGGGGTATTGCGGCACTCAGGACAAATTGCGCAACAGAATGGGGTATTTTTGTTTCTTGTGAAAATAAGAAATTTTCAGCCCAAACTGCATATTATTTGTAAAAAATAATTTTGTTTTCATTCCCAGCCCAATTCAAATAAGTTCTGTGAAGAAACTATGGGGTCAAAATGGTCACAACACCCATAACTGAATTCCTTTAGGGGTGTAGTTTCCAAAATGGGGTCACTTCTGGTGGGTTTCCATTGCTTTGATACCTCTGGGGCTCTGCAAATGCGACATGGCACCCGAAAACCAATCTAGCAAAATCTGGACTCCAAAGAACAAATCGTGCTCCTTTGCTTCTGAGCCCTCCCATGGGCCCAAACAGTAGCTTATCACCACAAATGGGGTATTGCCGCACTAAGGACAAATTGGGCATTTTGTTCCCTGTGAAAATAAGAAATTTTCATCACAAATGACATTTTATTGGAAAAAATGCCATTTTTTTCATTTCACAGCCCAATTCAAATACGTGCTGTGAAAAAACTGTGCGGTCAAAATGGTAACAACAACCATAAATGAATTCCTTGAGGGGTGTAGTTTCTGAAATGGGGTCACTATTGGGGGATTCCTACTGTTTTGGCACCTCAACACCTCTTCAAACCTGGCATGCTGCCTAAAATATATTCTAATAAAAAAGAGGACTCAAAATGCACTAGGTGCTTCTTTGCTTCTGGGGCTTGTGTTTTAGTCCACGAGTGCACTAGAGACACATGTGGGACATTTCTAAACACTGCAGAATCTGGACAATACATATTTAGTAGTGTTTCTCTGGTAAAACCTTCTTTGTTACTGAAAAAAAAAATGAATAAAATTGAAATTCAGCAAGAAAAAAGAAATTTGCAAATTTCACCTCCACTTTGCTTTAATTCCTGTGAAAAGCCTGAAGGGTTCAAAAACTTTCTAAATGCTGTTTTGAATACTTTGAGGGGTCTAGTTTTTAAAATGGGGTGTTTTATCAGGGTTTCTAATACATAGGCCCCTCAAAGCCACTTCAGAACTCAAGAGGTACCTTAAAAAAAAGGCTTTTGAAATTTTCATAAAAATATGAGAAATTGCTGTTTATGTTCTAAGCCTTGTAACGTACAAGAAAAATAAAAGAAGGTTCAAAAAACGATGTAGACATATGGGAAATGTGAACTAGTAACTACTTTTTCAAAATTTTCTCTAAATTTTGTAATTTTTCACCAATAAACACTGAATATATCGACCAAATTTTACCATGAACATAAAGCCCAATGTGTCACGAGAAAACAATTTCAGAATCGCTTGGATAGGTTTAAGCATTCCGACGTTATTACCGCATAAAGTGAAATATGTCAGATTTGAAAAATGGCTCAGAGCCTTAAGGCCCAAACTAGGCTGCGTCCTTAAGGGGTTAATGACCAAGGCATTTTTTAAGTTTTTCCATCGTCGCATTCCACGAGCTATAACTCTTATTTTTGCGTCGACATAGCTGTATAAGGTCTTTTTTTTTGCGGGACAAGTTGTATTTTTTAATAGCACCTTTTTGGGGGACATATAATTTATTGATTAACTTTTATTTGGGGGGGGGGAACTAGAAAAAAAACCTGAAATTTCGCCACTATTTTTTGCGTCAAATTTACGCCGTTTACCGTGTGGTATAAATAACACAATAAGTTTATTCACCGGGTTGTTACGATTGCAACGATACCAAATTTGTATAGATTTTGTATGTTTTACTACTTTGACACAGTAAAAAGGTTTTTTTTTTCAAAATTATTTGTTTTGTATCTTCATATTTGAAGAGCCGTACCGTTTTAATTTGTTCGCAGGAAGACTTGTAGTTTTTATTGGTACCATTTTGGAGTAGATGTGACTTTGTGATTACTTTTTATCACATTTATTTCAAAGTCAGGATTCACAGAAAACAGTAATTTTTACCTAGTTTTTTGCAGGTTAAATAATGTAATAGATTTATAGTCGGGGTAGTTACGGACGCGGCGATACCAAATATGTGTAACTTTCTAACTTTATATTATTTTTTTTTTAATAGTAAAGCATTTTCTAAGGGGGAAAGCTGGGTTTTTCATTTTTTTTTCCACTTTTTTACTAGTCCCACTAGGGGACTATAATATGCGATTCTGTGATTGTATTTATAATACTCTGCAATACTTTTGTGTTGCAGTGTATTACTGCCTGTCTGTTTAACAGGGATCTGCTAGGTCATGCCAGAGGCATGATCTAGCAGGCATTTGCTCCAGGCAGATATGGGGGCCTTTATTAGGCCCCCGGCTGCCATTGGAGACACAGACACTTGGCGATCGTATCGCCGGGAGAGAGAGGGAGCTACCTCCCTCCCTCCAAAACCACTCAGATGCGGTGCACGCTATTGTGCACCGCATCTGAGTGGTTAAACGGGTGAGATCGATACTAATGTCGATCTCACCCGGCAGAGCAGGGACGCCCTCCGCTACCTCTGGCAGCTGAGAGCAGGGAGATTTGACGGCTCCCTGCTCTGTTTACTTATTCCGATTCCGTGACGTAAAAATTCTATGGCATCGGAATAAGGCCCGTTAGTGACTGATGTAAAAAGACTATGGGCTTGTCACTAATGGGTTAATAGATCTTTTGACAAACTGGGGTTTTTAGAGGTTTGCTGTTCTTTGCCTGTTATTCTGCCATATTGAGGGGTTATATTTATTCTCAGAACTGGTGATTTGGGCATCTTGTTGTTTTTCGGGAGGATATCAAGCTGGTCATGATAAACACAGTATGGACTCTAGATAGTTGTATTCTGTTTCTTCACTGACTTCTTCAAATTTCTAGTAAAGCTGACAATACTTTGGGGACTGGTGATCTTTTATACAGAGTTGGACAGTGTCCCTTAAACATTCAGCAGGTGACAGGTTGTTTTGCGCACAATGTCGCACAATAGTCATTTGGCACGTCCGCCTCTCACATAGTGATTGATGGTGATAAAGAGGCGTTATACAACCAGTCCCTTTGATAAAAGAAGATGAATATATTTCCTTGTATCTGTTCTTTCATCCTGTGAACACGTTTTCATTTCAACAAGGTTGTATTGGTCTTTAACCTCAAATTTGGAGATAGATTGCCCTGAACCACAGGACAATTTGTCGCTGCTTGTTAACTTACTAGATCTCAAACCAGGACTATGTTTGATGGTCAGGCAGTAACTCCACTGTTAGGCCTGATTTACACGAGCGTGTGCAAAAGGCAATTGACAGATCCGTGTATGATGCGCGGCTGCGTGATTTTCGCGCAGCTGCCATCATAGAGATGAGGCTAGTCGACGCCCGTCACTGTCCAAGGTGCTGAAAGAGCTAACTGATCGGCAGTAACTCTTTCAGCACCCTCGACAGTGAATGCCGATCACAATATACACCAACCTGTGAATCAAAAAAGACTTTCAAACTTACCATGAACTGCCTGCTTCCTCCAGTCCGGTCTCCCGGCCGTTGCCTTGGTGACCTGTCCCTCTCTTGTCATCCGGCCCCACCTCCCAGGATGATGCGGCAGTCCATGTGACCGCTGCAGCCTGTGCTTGGCCTGTGATTGGCTGGAGCTGTCACTTGGACTTAATTGTCATCCCGGGAGGTTGGACTGGAGGAAGAAGCCGGGACTTATCGGTAAGTCCGAACTTCTGTTTTTTTTAACACGTATATGTATATTGTGATCGAAAGTCACTGTCCATGGTGCTGAAACAGTTTAAGTCTTTCAGCACTGTGGGCAGTGACTGTCTCCAGACGTCGCGTACCCGAACATATTTTGCCGGGTTCGGTCGAACCGGGTGAAGTTCGGTGCGGTCATCTCTAATTTGACACTCCGTTTGTAAACAGAAAAGCACCACGTGCTTTTCGGTTTACATTCATCCTTTTGACAGCTCTTGCGCGAATCACGCAGTTCGCACGCACCCATTGACTTCAATGGGTGCGTGATGCGTGAAAAACGCACGATTATAGAACATGTTGTGAGTTTTACGCAACGCACTCGCGCTGCGCAAAATTCATGCATCGTCTAAACTGCCCCATAGAGTAATATAGGTGCGTACGACACGCGTGAAAAGCACGCGCGTATATTACGCTCGTGTAAATGAGGCCTTAGGCTGTGTTCACACAGAATTTTTAGCAGGCTGAAATTCTGCTTCCAAATTCAGTTTGGAAGCTTGAGGTAGATATGTTTTTCAATTGAGTCTAGGAAAGACGCCTCCAAATATGTCCTAAAATGTGTCCTGCACTTATTTTGACGAGCCGTCATTTTCTGCGCCATATTTTGACAGCGACGCGTAATGTAAGGCCTTGTGGGAATAGAACATCGTAAAACCCATTGCAAGTAATGGGCAGATGTTTGTAGGTGTATTAGGGGCGCTTTTTCTGGCGCAATTTGAGGTGTTAATTGCCCAAATTATACATGAACATACCCCTAGGGACAAGCCTTTTTTACCAGTAAAAATTGGTGCTCCTCTATTGTTTGATTCCCCAGAAACGCAGCATAATTCTATACCTAAGAGTAACACAGTAAAGGAATAAATTGGTGAGAAGCTGTGCCATTTATATATGCTGGACCAGAATGGCACCTTTCCATTTTATTTTTACACTCAACCCCAATTATTTTCTGCTGTAAAAACTTTTATCACTACATTCCTAGATGAATAGTTTAGGGGGTCTAGTTTTCAACATGGAGTAACTTCTGGGGATGATGTATATTTTCGGGCTCTGTTGTGTGGCTAGGCAGCAGACTATGGCCAAAGTAGAGATATTACTGAACACACAAGAAATGGGGCAATAAATATTTGGGCACATGTCGAAAATACCCTTAAAATGAAATTTTGCCTAAGTTTTAGACCAAAATGTGGGCTCATAATGGCCACCGCACCCTTTAGAACAATACCTTAGGGTGTTTAATTTAGAAAATGGAGATAATTCTGGAGGTGTTACATAATTCTGCTAGCTAAAGGTGTGGAATAGGGCCTATAATTTACAGGGGAGTGTATGACGCTGACCAATCAGCATCGTGCACTCCTCTCCATTCATTTACACAGCGTATAGGGATCCTGCTAGATCCTTATGTGTTGTCTTATACTTACACATTAACAATACTGCGAACTTGAAAGAAAAAGGTTCTCCTCTGAAAGGGCGCTCAGGTGTGAATTTGAACAGATATTTTCTCTAAATTGTCGGGGTTTAAAACAGTTAAAATAATAAATACTCAATTGCTGCAACATGTTTCAACCCAGCTGCGTGTCTGCAATTTTTCCTCCTTTTCTGATTTTCTCTTAATTCCTCTTTCTCTAATTTTCTAGGTTAAACCATCTACTTTCTACCGAACAGTAGACATTTTGAAGTTTGTTCTGAGAGAAAATGAATTGTTTGTATATGTTTATGTCCATAGATCTGTATGATTCAAGGGTTACCGTTCATTGGTACTTGCCGTGTGCAGATTATGTAAGTAATCTTGATTGATTTCTATAGTTCATATTTGTTCTTTTCGTATTTTATTTACATTAAAATAAAAGTATCCAAACAAACAGCAATAAAATACGAAGTATCCTTTATAGTAATCTAAATGTCCTTTTCAAAATACAAAAAACAGCATCAAACTCCGAATAATTAGAAAGAACAAATATGAACTATAGAAATCAATCAAGATTACTTACATAATCTGCACACGGCAAGTACCAATGAACGGTAACCCTTGAATCATACAGATCTATGGACATAAACATATACAAACAATTCATTTTCTCTCAGAACAAACTTCAAAATGTCTACTGTTCGGTAGAAAGTAGATGGTTTAACCTAGAAAATTAGAGAAAGAGGAATTAAGAGAAAATCAGAAAAGGAGGAAAAATTGCAGACACGCAGCTGGGTTGAAACGCCCATAATGCACCTTCACCTTGACTGTTTAACCTGGAAGAGAATTACATGATAAGAGTATGTAAGATGATGTATTCTAGTAAAATTGATGTGCCTGAGGAAGACCACAGTGCGTGGTTGAAACGAGTTGTAGGAATTGAATATTTATTATTTTCACAGTATTTTGAAGAAAATCGTGGTTTTAAATCCCAACGATTTTGAGAAAAGATCTGTTCAAATTCATTCTACTTCAAAACCATGAAGAAATGAATTCACCCCAAGCGGTTAGGGCTCCAGAGGAAAGCACAGTGTGACCGTGTGTACAAGCTACAAAGTCAAGTTGTGCTGGCGACCCTGCCCAACTTACTAAGGTGAGCTCTATTCATAGCTACTTTCTATCCAACATATATCAGAACGATATCACCTTAGAGGAGCGCCGTTTAATCTTTCTTCAAGAACATTAGCGATACTGAAGTGTTTAGACAGTGAATAGACATTTCCCGGGATGTCTATTCACAATTTCTGCACTTTGTTACTCTGTCTGTGGTAGTTACAGCAGAAGACTCATAATCTTGTGAGATTACGTGGTAAATGACAGGTTACAATGAGATCACGCTTCCTCGGCTGTAACTACCATAGAAACTGTAACGAAGTGCAGAGATTGTGGAATGTTTATTCACTGTCTAAACACTTCAGTATCGTTAATGTGTTAGTATAAGACAGCACATAAGGATCTAGCAGGATCCCTATGCGCTGTGTAAATGAATGGAGAGGAGTGCATGATGCTGATTGGTCAGCGTCATACACTCCTCCGTACAACGCCCACTTGGGCATTAAGCAACTTCTTAACGTGGTCAAAATAGATAGTAATGACAGAGCCTCTTGAATGTCCTTTTGTAGGCAATTTTTTTTCGAACAAAATCAGATTAAATGTATTCACATGCAGTCTGCATCATTTCCGACCAAAAACATGGCATTGAAAAACTCCCCACTCCACTAGATTTATATTTTACGGGTGTAGTTTACAAAACCTTTGGAGGCTACCTCTGTACTTGGACCTCAGCAAATGTGACATGGCTTGCAAAAATCATTCCAGAAAAATCTGTGCTCACAAATCCAAATGACGCTCCTTCTCGTCTGAGCCCTGCCGTGAGTCCATACATCTGTTTATTACCACATATGGGATATTGTTGGAATTGGAAGACATTGCTCTACAAATGTTGGGGTGCTTTTTCTCCTTTATTCCTTGTAAAAACTAAAACATTGTGAAAAATAAAATTTACTTTTATTCCTAAAAAACATAGACTAGTTCCAATAAATTTAGCCCAAAACCTGTGGGCTTAAAATGCTCTCCTTTTCCTTTTTAAAATTTCCTCAAGGGGTGTAGTTTCCATAATGGGGTCACTTTTGTGGGGTTTCTACTGTTTGCGCAACACAAGACACCCTCCAACCTGACATGGTGCCTAAAATACATTCTACTGAAATAGAGGTTCCAAAATCCACTAGTTGCTCTTTTGCTTAGGAGGCCGGTGGTTCAGTCTATTAATGCACTAGAGCCACATGTGGGTTAATTTGAAAACTGCAGAATGGGCACTAAGACTTGATTTGCGCTTTTTTGTTAAAATCCTTGGTGTTCCTAAAATAAAAAACATATGGGAAATGCTAACTGTGGTATTATGATCTGTTTAACAAGCAGATACATAAAATTTTTGTTAAGTTCAGATTTGAGGAAAGTTCATCCAAATTTTGGTGTTTTTCCAACTAAATAATCTTGCAAAGATAGGTAAAAGCATTCCGGAGTTACTTTATGCAGTAATAACACAACACATGTGGACCCAGCTGATTTTCGCTAATTGGATAAGGCCACAACAGGCTCAGTACTTAAAGAGGCTCTGTCACCAGATTTTGCAGCCCCTATCTACTATTGCAGCAGATCGGCGCTGCAATGTAGATTACAGTAACGTTTTTATTTTTAAAAAACGAGCATTTTTGGCCAAGTTATGACCATTTTCGTATTTATGCAAATGAGGCTTGTAAAAGTACAACTGGGCGTGTTGAAAAGTAAAAGTACAACTGGGCGTGTATTATGTGTGTTACATCGGGGCGTTTTTACTACTTTTACTAGCTGGGCGTTCTGATGAGAAGTATCATCCACTTCTCTTCAGAACACCCAGCTTCTGGCAGTGCAGACACACAGCGTGTTCTCGAGAGATCACGCTGTGACGTCAATTCCCCAGGTCCTGCATCGTGTCGGACGAGCGAGGACACATCGGCACCAGAGGCTACAGATGATTCTGTAGCAGCATCGGCGTTAGCAGGTAAATTGATGTAGCTACTTACCTGCAAACGCTGATGCTGCTGCAGAATCAACTGTAGCCTCTGGTGCCGACACGATGCAGGACCTGGGCCTTCTGAAGAGAAGTGGATGATACTTCTCGTCAGAACGCCCAGCTAGTAAAAGTAGTAAAAACGCCCCGATGTACGCACATAATACACGCCCACTTGGACTTTTACTTTTCAACACGCCCAGTTGTACTTTTGCAAGCCTCATTTGCATAAATATGAAAATTGTCATAACTTGGCCAAAAATGCTCGTTTTTTTAAAAATAAAAACGTTACTGTAATCTACATTGCAGCGCCGATCTGCTGCAATAGCAGATAGGGGCTGCAAAATCTGGTGACAGAGCCTCTTTAAGGGGTTTAAAAGAAAATGGCTGATAATAGCTCGGTGCTGACAGATGTTTGTGTGTGAACATTAGACATGAGTGTATATGCAGAATATCAGGGACACCTCTGTGGTCAGGAATGGGTCACATTAATATCCCTTTTCCATTACTGTAGAGTCCAAGAATGTGCTGGTAGTGGGATTTCTGCCCCCCTGGTTTGGCCTGAAGAGCCTCTGGTGACTGGAATTTAAAGCCCTGTCACTACAATGACTTCTTTCTTAGGGAGGAGAACAGAGGTGTCCAGTGTCCTACTGGCTCTGCTTCATAAGGTGATTATACGTACCATGTGACCAGGGGTCTGTCCTGGCGTGTGGGCCACACTGTCAGATTGTGTCATTTCCCAGGGCATCATCTCGTTTGTAATATTTATGGCACAGGCACAATATAAATGGCTGGTTTGGTTTTGTTTATCCCCTTCAGGAATAGGCCTCTGTTGTCCTTGTGAGATTGTGCTCCACATGTGTCACTTATTTGGGAAAGCTCTGACCTCTCCAAGCGATGCTGAGATTGTCCTCTTGTGACATATTGTCTTTTATTTCAGTGTGACATTTTGGTGGATAAATTGAATGTTTATTTGTGACCAACTTAATTTTAGGGCACATGATCCCAAAAGTAAATGTATGTACTTGGAAGACAGGTGGTTATACCACCTAAAATAGTTACTAGTTCACATATCCCATGTGGCTAGTTTTTCGGGGACCAGTTCAGTTGTGAGGGCCTTATATATGACAAAGTCCCCATTAATCACCCCATTCTGCAAGTGTTTCACAGGAATTAAGCCAAGGTAGAGGGGAAATTTCCCTTTTGCTTTATTTGGTGTAAATTCATTTGTATTCCTTTTTATTTTGGTTACACAAGTTTTACGCGAGAAATGCCCCTTAATATTTATTGCTCAGATTGTGCAGTTTTTAGCGATATCTCCCATGTGGTCCTAGTGCTGATGGACTGGGATTATGGGGCTTTTTTTCGAAGATGTTTTTGGCACATGGTCCGGTGGGGCCTAAACTGTGGAAACTTCACCCCTCAAGGTAATTTTTGATATTTCTAGTTAGGATTTAGCGCCCAAATTTTTTGGTTTGAATTAAGTCCAATTAGGCTGTGAAAAAGAAAAAGAATAATTTCCGCCACTCCAATGTAGGTATGCTCTTTCTCTTAAGGCTGGTGATACTCCTCATGTGCTCATTAAGCCCTATATGAACGAGGATGTACAGTTACTACGTTTTTACCGGTGCACACTGTTCCTGAAAGTGTGCACCGGGAGGTCAGCCGTTGCCGACACTCCCCTCTTGCCGGCCAGCGGTCCTTTGCTGAATTAACCCCTTAAATTCAGTGATTGGGTGCAATTGCTGAATTTTAGGGGTTTTTAGCATATTGGTAGACCCCCGTCTGAAGTCGGGGGGGGGGGGGGGGGGGTGGTCTGACAATAGTTAGTATGGAAAATAGAAGCCAAATAATGGCTTCTGGGTCTGTCATGGATGGAAGCCCATTAGCACCAACCTTCCTATCAGAGTGACAGGAAGTTACTGTGTTGTCCCCGATGCTCACTGTCGGCGACAGTGTGCATTGGGAACTTGGAGATTAGCTGTTCTTGACACTCTCCAGTGTAGATGATCAGTGGCTCATCCCTGCTGATTTCGGCAATTAATCTGTTATATGTGGGTTTTGATTGTTATCACTGCATTTAGGGGGTTTGTAACACATCATCAGCCCCCATTCAATCGTGGGGGCTTCTGATGGCACCAGGTGGGCCATGTATGTCAGCCTATGAGGATCAGCCTTTGCTGATCCTTGTAGACCAACTGTCAGAGTGATTGTGATGTCACACTACCTAGGTAGTGTAATGTATTCTAGCAGCGATCAATGCTGCAGGTCCAAAAAAGAAAGTGTAAAAAGTATTTATTTTTACACTTTTAGAAAACATTAATAAAGGGTTTTCTTTGCCTAGAACAAGTCATTTATTATCGTGAAAAAATGAAAATGTTCCCCAAAAAAAAGTTATGCCTCAGAATAGCTTGCCTAGAAAATAAATTATTTTATCGTGCAAAAGCTACAAAACAAAAAAAAAAACAAAGTATACATATATGAAATTGCTGTAATCGTACTGACTGGCAGAATAAATAAAAATGAAATTTATTGTGAACGGTGTACTAAATAAAGAATTTAAAGGGCCAAAATGCTCATTATAATCCTAGAAAAATTCCTTGAGCCGTGTAGATTCTAAAATAGGGTGACTTTTGGGAGGTTTCCACTGTTTGGTCCCACCAGGGTGTTGCAAACCTGACATGGCACTGAAAACGAATCCAGCAAAATATGCGCTCCCTCCCTCCTGAGCCCTGCTGTGGGTCCAAACATCTGTTTAAGATCACATATGGGGTATTCCTGTAATCAGGAGAAATTCCTTTCTAAATGTTGGGCGGCTTTTTCTCCTTTATTCCTTGAAAAAAAATTTTATGTTTCCGCTGAAAAATAGGTGATATTTATCTTCACAGACTAATTACACTAAGTTCTGCACAAAAAACTGTGGGGTCAATATGCTAACGATACCCCTAGAAAAATGCCTGCAGGGGTGTAGTTTTAACTGCTTAGCTACCACAAGACTTCCTCAAACCTGACATGGTGCCTAAAATATATTCCTAAAAAAAGGAGGCGCCAGAGTCCACTAGGTGCTCCTTTGCTTCTGCTGCCTGTGTTTTAGTCCATTAGGACACTAGGGCCACATGTTGGATATTTCTCCAATTTGCAGAATCTGGCCAATAAATATAGAGTTGTGTTTCTCTGGTAAAACCTTCTGTGTTACAGATTTTGTTTGATTACAAAAAATAGCCTTTTGAAATTGTCTTGAAAATGTGAGAATTTGCCGATAAAGTTCTAAGCCTTGTAACGTCCTCGAAAAATCAAAGCACGTTCAAAACAAATGATGCAAACAGAAAGTAGACATATGGGGGATGTTAACTAGTAACTATTTTGTGTGGTATTACCATCTGTTTCACAAGCAAATACATTTAAATTGTGAAAAATGCTAATTGTTGTTTCTAATATAATTTAACCTTTTCAAGACCAAGCTCATTTTGACCTTCATGACTAGCCCCATTTTCTCAAATCTGACATGTGTCAAGAACTCTGGAATGCTTTAGTCTATCCAAGCTATTCTGAGATTGTTTTCTTGTGACATATTGTAATTTATGTTAGTGGAAAAATATGGTCAATAAATTTATTGCTTATTTGTGAAAAACACTAAAATTTAGAGAAAATTTGCAAAAATTAGGATTGTACTCATTTTAAATGTATCTGCTTGTAAAACAGATAGTAATACCACACAAAATTGTTACTATTTTACATATTCCATATGTTTACTTTATATTTGCATAGTTTTTTGAACATTATTTTATTTTTCTAGGACGTTACAACGTTTAGAACTTTAGCAGCAATTTCTCACTTTTTCAAGAAAATTTCAAAAGGCTATTTTTACAGGGACCAGTTCAGTTCTGAAGTGGCTTTGAGGGCCTTATGTACTAGATAGACCCCATATTAAAAACTGCACACCCAAAGTATTCAAAATAGCCTTCACAAAGTTTCTTAACCGATTAGGTGCTTCACAGGAATTAAAGTAAAGTAGAGGTGAAATTAACAATTTTTTTCTTGTGCCTGAAATTCATTTGGAATACATTCTTTTCTGTAACACAGAAGGTTTTTGCAGAGAAATGCCACACAATATTTATTGCCGAGATTTTGCAGTTTTTAGAAATATCCCACACGTTGCTCTAGTGTCATAATGGTCTAAAACACAGGCCTCAGAAGCAAAGTAGCATCTCGTGGATTTTAGGGCCTCCTTTTTTTGACTATATTTTAGGCACCATGTCAGGTTTGAAGAGGTCTTGTGGTGCCAAAACAGTGGAAATCCCCCAAAGGTGAGACGGTTTTGGAAACTACACACCTCAAGGAATTTATCTAGGGGTACAGTTAGCATCTTGACCCCACAGGTATTTTGCTATATTTATTGGAGTTTGTCTGTGAAAGTGAAAATCTCCTTTTTTTCTGAAAAAGAAATAAAAAATAAAATAATATTTGCAAGGAATAAAGATTAAAAAGTACCCCAGAACTTGTAAAGCTACTACTCCCGATTACGCCAATACGCCATATGTGGTACTAAACTGCTGTGTGGACCCAAAGGCAGAGCTCAGAAGGGAAGGAGCGCCATTTGGATTTTGAAGCGCAGATTTTGCTGGATTGGTTTTCAGTGCCATGTCGCGTTTGCAACGCCCTGGAGTAAGCAAAACTGACCCCATTTTGAAGACTACACCCCTTAAGGAATTGTTCTAGGGGTATTGTTAGCATTTTGACTCCACAGTTTGTTTTGTGAATTTAGTGGAATTAGGCCGCGAATAAGAAAATCTACTTTTTTCTGAAAAAACATCGAAAGGTTTACTTTTTACAATGAATAAAGGAGAAAAATTACCCCACAATTTGTCCTGATTACAGCAATATGCGGTAATAAACTGCTGTTTGGACCCACGGCAGGACTCCGAAGGGAAGGAATAATATTTGGCCTTTGGAGCTCAAATTTAGCTGGAATGGTTTTCTGGTGTCATGTCGCATATGCAAAGCCCCTGAGGTACCAAAACAGTGGAGAAGTCCCTTTAGGTGACTGGAATGAGAGATCATTTGGTCGCTGGTACAATACACTGAAATACTAATGTATTGCAGTATAATGTCATTTTATAGGCTCCTGTAACAGTGTGATTGCTTTTCCTGTCTGTAAGCTGTAATACACAGCTGACACCTGCAGAATATGGAGAGCGTGAGCCCGCTCCATATGTAACCCCTTGCACCACGACATGCTATTAAGTCGTGGTGTGCCAAGGCATTAATGTGCAGCGGATGGTGCAAAGTGAAACTTTAAATTTTCCACCGATATGCCCTTTTAATGCACAATATATTGTGCCACTGAAGACAAATATCTCATACAATGTTGAGTGGGTTCTCCTAGATCTAAAATGTTATATATGTGGACGTAAGTTGGTGATTAGGCACGCTGTGGGGCGGTAACGCCATTTGGCTTTTGGAGCGCAGATTTTGCTTGGTAACTGTTCTGTTTGGGGCTTTGCTTGTATTTCAGTTAATATGTGGGGGGGATGTGTAAACTGGGCAGAGTACATCAGGGCATAATAATGGGATATATAAATAATAATCTGCAGATATGTGGCCAGTGTTGCACTTGGATTATAAATGGCGCCCGATCTTAGCCGCTTTTGGAACACTTGGCACATTTTGCAAACTAGAACAGTTTTATTTTTTCTCCACTGGAGCTGCATGAGTGTTTATTTGGTGCAGGACAATCTGTAGTTTTCAGTAGTACCATTTTCGGATACATGCGATTTTTTTTTTTTAATCACCTTTTAATGTTTTGTGTCACCATATTCTGAGAGCTATAATTTTATATTTTTCCATAAAAAAAGTGGTGTAAGGGCTTGTTTTTTGCGGGAAGGCTTGTAGTTTTTATTGGTACTATTTTGGGGTACATGTGACTTTTTGATCGCTTTTTATTCTATATTTTGGGAGGGGTGATGACCAAAATAAAGTGATACTGACATTGTTTTGGCAGTGTTAACTGTGCAGGACAAATAATATTATAGTTTGGGTTGTTACGAATGTGGTGATATCAAATATGTGTACTTTTGTTAACTTTTTCATCCTTATCCTATAATAAAAGACTTATTATAGGAAAAAAAAAGCCTTATTATTTTTTTTTTGGAACTTTCTTTTTTACTTGAAGCCTGGCAGTACATATTACACTACCTATGTAGTGTATTGTATTATAAACTGTCAGTGTGACGCTGAGAGTCACATTGACAGGAAGCTTATGAGGACCAGCATTCGGCTGGTTCTCATAGGCTTCTGTGCATGGCAGACCCGGGGGCTGTTATATGGCCCCCGGTTCTGCCTTATAACCGACTGCAGCACCTGCAATTGGTCCCTGGGAAAGTTTGTTGTCTCAACAAACTTTTCCTGTGATCACATGACCTGGACTCACGTCGGCACTGCACAGAGTTCAAGTGAATTTACAGTGAGAGGTTGGGAAGTGGTTAAATTACCATAAAATTTACTGGAAAACTGAGACCAAACTTTGAAATTACTTTTGGGTTTGGTTCTTGACATTTTTAAAGTTCTTGTTTGGAAGGCACAGTGACTTTTATTCTGTGGCTGAATTTGATTTTGTTTCTACTCAATTGAGCTAAGTTTTGTTTGACATTTTGAGCTTTCTACTTTTGTAAATGATATCTGGTGCAATCACATTCTGAGAGCCTCCTGTTTTGTTCTTTTGCGTTGATTGAGTGGTGTGAGTTCTTTATTTGAGGGATGAGCTGTAATTTTATGCTACATTACATTTCTTGTCCACCTTTTATTCCTTTTTGTTTTAGCGATCTAAGGTTACAAAATCTGTGTCTTTTGTGTGCAGTAAATTGTGCTTTACTTTATTTTGTGGCTCAGTATGTTTACGCCAACACCATTTGTATTGACATTTTTTTTTTTTGGCCTTTGGCTTGGAAAATGTGGTTTCCTGAAAAAATTTTTTAAGGGGGACCCCATATTTGGTAACCTGGACCATTTTCTTAATTTTGGCCAAAACTGTGGGATGGGTTGTATTTTGTGGAGTTATTCTTTGGGGACAAATGCAATAGTCATTTTATAGTTTTGTTGTCCCTTTGGAGAGGGGGGGGGGGGGTGACCTAAAAATTGTGATGCTGACTGTGTGTGAAAAATAATAGTCTAGTTTCACATTTGGAATGGCCCAAAATTTGTGCCCTAGTTATAATACTTTAGTGACTTTCTTAGAGAAATTACTTGTTGGGAAACTAATATTTTCTTTGGAAACTTAGTATTTTGCCCTGCAGCGGTGATCGCTGAGACAATACATCCCTCCACCGATTTGCATTATTCTTTTGTCAGTGTGACTTCTATACATAGGAGCTGTTTATTTAAACGGAGCTGTTTTTAATGGGTTAAATTGCTAAAATCAGCGGCACAGGCTTGATCTTAGTCAAGAGTGGAGTGTTATCTGGTTTCCAAAATTGATGATTGTTTGGAGCCTGTTAATGGTGCTGGATCAGTTGGCAAATGGTTAAATTAAAAGCCTAATCGCTGCCCAATAATCAGTAAGCAGTCTTCTTAGAAGTCAGGCAGCTATAAGTGAAAGGGACTACTGTTGTTTACTTGTAAAGTATATATGGAATGGGAGGTTTTGTTCAATGTATTTGTGCATATTATGGTCAGCATTGGGTGGACTGAGAGAAATGTTCCTCCATTGATATAGCAGATTTTGGAGGCCAATGAGGGTTTCATTTTTCTATCTGTCACATTATGGCCACAACTCTACTCTGTTGTAGGTTTGTCTTCAAAATCAGCAGTTATATGTGGGGGGGACATGTTATGATCAGGAATTGCTGTAGCTAATCATTTGGAATATCTCTTATTACAGGCTGTAGTAGCTAGAATTGAACTCTTGGTGGCAGCAAACATACATTAATAGAATGGAGGAGAAGAGCGTCTATCTACAGGGGAGTTCTGGAGTATATATTACCATTGTAAGGGACTGTGGGGCTCCAGTGTTATTCGTTGATTTGGATCACGGCATCCATTAATCACATGTCCCAGAGTCCAGCCTTTATATTTCTATATGGTCATCTACATTTAGTAACTGAAGTTCAGAACTGACCATTACCCTGTCTGTGGATAAGATTGCACCTATATATATAAGTTCATTGATCATATTGATATTGGCTTATTTATGATCTCTTGATTTCAATATGTTCAATGTATTTAGCTTTAGTTATTATAGCCATGTATCTGTTCATCTTTTTTTTTGGGTAGAAAATTTTAATTTTCTTAAGATATGTAATAAAGATGTTGACTATATATATATATATATATATCTGCTTTTTGCCGAGATGTTTATCTGTGTTACCTTGGCGATGAGTGTCTCTGTGACTAGGTTATACTTTTGCTTCCTGTAACTATATAAAAGTCCTCTTTAGTTTAAAGTAGTCAGCGTCCTGACGAAGCGTGTGTTGAGGTGCTCTTTGTTCCTGTGCATTGCCTTGCACCATGTCTATGCTCTATTCTTCTTCGGGATATGCATTTTCCTTATTTTATACCATTCTGTTATGGTCTGTTTATAAAATTCTCTATCCACCTATATAGTCACCATTTTGTTGTGTAAGCATGCTGGTTATTACAACTGCACATGTCCTTTTAATTACATGGTGTCTATTGTTAATACTTCTGTCGTTATTTATTATGTAACAATAAAGATTTCAATACTTCATTTAGATACATGTTAGTTGTATGTACTGCTGTGATCTGATATTTTCCTTTACCTACTTAAATGTAAAGATGTAGTAGGAGCAGAAAGTATAGGATGGGTGTTGTCTTGGATAGAGGAACAATTCCAGTATCTACACATTTTACCTTGCACTTTCAAAAGTTGCAGATGTTGTCTTCCCAATGGCACCAAAACCTACTCCGACTGCCAGGCCCTCTGTAAAAGAAAGGAACGTGTTACCACTGGGAAGGCTGGGTTATCTGCGCGTTATGAGATGACATTATGAGTTTAACTCTTCTCCTCCCACTAGCATGAAGATAAGGCCATCAATTTTTTTCCCACTCAAAAACACTTTTCATGGTTCTGAAATCATGAGTTGTACTGACAGCTCTTCATTTATCAAAATCACGTTTCAAGAGGTCCCAAATTTGACATCAACTGCATCAGTAAAATGTGTCTTGAAAGTTACTAGTAAGTGAGATAGATAAAGTACAAAGTCCTGGGAGTGACAGACAGGGGAAGAGGTCGTCTGGTAACATTAGTAGCCAGTATTAATCCGAGTTCAGGGGAAGTGCTGAAGAATGGCCTATGTATCGTGTACAATGCTACGACATGTCGTCTGATATTTGCCTCTCTGTTTCATTTTTATAGGAGATTTGTCTTCAGAACTTGAATGAGTTGTTTGAATGTGACCACAATGGACTCCAGCACTGGAAGTCTTACAACCAGCTCATTGGACTAATGCAGAAAACAATCAAACAAACAAAGCTGCTCTAGGTAAAACCCTCTAACAGAGGGCACTAAAAGACCAAACAAAAACATCTCGCCAGCACAGCTCAGAAGTGGAGACATTTCAGGGCCATGATGACTTCATACACAGATTGAAAGATTTGGATGATGAAAAAGAACAATGACTTGTTGGTCCAACACTGGTGCATAAGGTGTTACTGCCTCTCCTACAGTATTGCAAGGATTCATTGTCTGATGTTCTTTTGGATAATTTACAAGTGAGACTTCAGTAACCAGATTTGATGATGACAAATACACATCCATCTATCCAAATGAAGGAACCATATTGGGGGGAGGGTGGGTCGAGTCAATGAACTACCTAATAAAGTGGAGCTGTCACTAGGTCCTAGAATCTAATCCACACAGATTACCTTCAGCCTGCTCCCAACTCAGCTTTTCTTCCTGCTCCCCTATATGTCAATTCACTGGATTTAGCCAAAGGGGTGTCAACGTAACATCTGCTTGAGATAACTTATCACAATTGATAAGCTGCCTCATACTGATCGGACAGTGTCCGAGGTTGTGAAGTTTGCTCTCCCCAGAAGGGTTCATACCACATTGCCTAACTACAGAGGATTTACATATCAGGTGCCCAAAAAATACAGGGGACAAAAACTCCAGAACAGAAATACAGCGATGGAAACCAGCTGCTTGTAAGACATGTGAATAGGATTCTAGGATCAAGTGACAGCTCCTCTTTGTAGACAATGAAAAGAGATTCCCACGGTCAAATCTATCTTATGTATAGGCATTGTTTCTCTAACCAGAAAGAAGCATAAGACACTTCAGAGGTTAGAAGTCTTAAGTCCCAAAAAAACAAAACATACCAGAATACAGTCCACAATGACACAGCCATTCAGTTCTATTGGCCACAGACACCTTTCTCTATCTGGTAACCGTGCCATAGAATATGTTCTGTTCTATCTTTTGCATTTGACGACCCATGCCCCGATACCATGTATGGGTGAACAGGCCCAAAATGCACACTGTGGAAAACATCCAGCCCTGCAAAGGCAGGACGTGATTACGGGCACCACCGTGTGCATGAGGCCTTACACTGGCATTACTATCTATCAGTTTAATGCTCTTCTGTCACAGGACGAGAGGATCGATACAGAAAGCAGCAGTTCCATTGGGAGTCTCCATTTATTAGGCTTTCGTTTTTTGGAATGCAAACAAAAGTTCTGCAGGCAGACAGACGTCGTCAGACACATGGCCAAAAAACAGCAGATTTCAATGAGACTTTTTTTCCCTGCAAGCCGGAAAAACACTCGTGACAAAAACCAGCGCCATGTCCTTTCCGTCTCTGATCTCCCATTGACACCAATGGGAGACAGAGAACGCATTTTTCACAACACCACTCAATGGCCAAGGGGAAAAAAAACAAAAACCTGTTCTGCCTGCAAGTCAAAAATCTGCCACTAAATTTCCAAAGGAATTAGAAGTCTATTTTTCAGCCTGCAAAATCCTCAATGTGAACAGGGCCTTATAGTCACAGTGTGCCTAGTGCTTGAAATCTGGTACAAATAGCAGACGAATTCTAATATACTAGGAGTGCTGGTCTTAGGGACCGATGACAGGAATGCATTACCTCCTCTTCACACATGGACAGGAAACCCTATAGATGTATCCCCAGAAGTGAGCACCCTATAAACCGCTCCCTTAGCTATTTCATTATCCAGTGGGAGGAAAAAAAAAAAACCCAACAGAAATAGCGGTCACGTAGTGTACATGTAATAGACGGCCTTTGTGCGCCCTGTATTCACGGTTACAAAGTAGAAACCAACTCAGGAGAAGTGTCTCTCTAGAACACGTTTCCCCAAACCAAAAACAACACCGGGGCACGCGTGTCACTGAAAGGTGGGCACAGTAAATAAAAAAAAATTTTTACTATATAATAGATGGAAATGATACAATCAATCACGTTGCCTCGTTCAATTACTAAATAAAAGGTATTTGTACATTTTAACAGGTCTCCTATAGGGCGGTGTTCTCCGGCACAACATCTGGACAGCCCCTGTTGTTTCATCTTTGTATTGTACAATGCCTGGAGAACGTCTTACGCATGTGGCGCTTTGACAGAGAGCGAGCCGTATAAATTGGAGGGCACAATACATAGAAACGAATGGGACGGTTCATAGTGTCCAGGAGAACATCGTGACGCTACATTACCAGCTGATGTCCTTTATGAGTGACCCGGGAGCTGGCAATCTTCCTGCCACGCTGGCTCTCTACAGTGTCAATAGATTCCACAGGCTTCATGGTAGGAATCACTTTTCTATATAGTGGAGGGTTTTATTTCATAACAGACAATCTAAAAAGTTCATCTCAAGAGACCGCTGGCAGCAAAAGTAAGCTAGACAGTCAGGACTGAACCCAGTCAGTGCCAGGACACGGGCGGTAACATTACAGGGCCAGAGGTTATACAGGGATGAAAGAGACAGCTCTGCAGAACAAGAGCCAGGACAAGTAACCAAGATGACTGACTGTAGAGATCAAAAACATGCCTCTAGTCAGAGTACTCTGGCGCCAAGAGGCCAGGTCCACACTACTTCAGAAACCAGGATGGGTAATACATGGCAGCCAGGAGGGTATGGGGCAGATTTACAACCGTAGCCATGTGCACAGCCCGTGATTGCAGCACAAGCGACCGCAGGCTGCCCACAATTCGGGCACACATTGATTTCATGAGATAGGACTGCAAATGCGGCCCGTAATAAGACGTCCTATATTTTTGCAGTCCGGCCACCCAGCCATATGCATGGCCCATAGAAATGAATGGGTCCGCAATTCACCCGCAGATTTGCAGCCAAAAAAAACACATTTGTGTTCATGAAGCCTAAAACGGTGTAAACTTAGACCATGCAGTCAGACAATTGGCGCACATTGTATGATAAATTGGGCATCCTGTCAGACACCTCTCCGTGGGCCTGCTTTACGACAGTTGATTATTCAAGCCACACCCCCGTTAGACCGCAACCCTTTAACCATTAGTGACCAGCCCATAGTCCTTTTACGTTGGTCACTAACGGGCCTTATTCCGATGCCATAGACTTTTTACGTTGCGGCATCGGAATAAGTAAACAGAGCAGGGAGCTGTCAGATCTCACTGCTCTCAGCTGCCAGAGGCAGCTGGGGGCGTCCCTGCTCTGCCAGGTGAAATGGATAGAAGTATCGATCTCACCCGTTTAACCCCTCAGATGCGGTGCTCAATAGCGTGCACCGCATCTGAGTGGTTTTGAAGAGAGGGAGGTAGCTCCCTCTCTCTCCCACCGACACCCGGGGGCCTAATAAAGGCCCCCAGGTCTGCCTGGAGCAAATGCCTGCTAGATCATGCCGGAGGCATGACCTAGCAGATACCTGACCGTGTTAAACACAGGCAGTAATACACTGCAATACAAAAGTATTGCAGTGTATTATAATAGCGATCGTATGATCGCATATTTAAGTACCCAAGTGGGACTAGTAAAAAAGTTTAATAAAGTTAATTAAAAAAAACATGAAATACCCACTTTTTCCCCTTACAAACTGCTTTACTATTAAAAATAAAAATGAACTTAAACAATCAGGGTATGTCCACACGATGAGAGGCTTTTACGTCTGAAAAAACAGACTGTTTTCAGGAGAAACCAGCTGCGTCGTTTCAGACGTAAAAGCTCCTCCTCGTAATATGCGAGGCGTCTTTGACGCTCGTAAATCTTGAGCTGCTCTTCATTGACTTCAATGAAGAACGGCTCAAATTACGTTGCAAAGAAGTGTCCTGAATATAATGTATACAAGTGTCCCGCATATAATGTATATAAGTGTCCTGCGTATAATGTATATAAGTATCCCGCATATAATGTATATATAAGTGTCCCGCATATAATGTATATATAAGTATCCCGCATATAATGTATATATAAGTGTCCCGCATATAATGTATATAAGTGTCCCGCATATAATGTATATATAAGTGTCCCGCATATAATGTATATATAAGTGTCCCGCATATAATGTATATATAAGTGTCCCGCATATAATGTATATAAGTGCCCTGCACTTCTTTGCCGAGGCAGTAATTTTACGCGTCGTCTTTTGACAGCTGTCAAACGACGACGCGTAAATGACAGGTCGTCTGCACAGTACGTCGGCAAACCCATTCAAATGAATGGGCAGATGTTTGCCAACGTATTGGAGCCGTATTTTCAGACGTAAAACGAGGCATAATACGCCTCGTTTACGCCTGAAAATAGGTCGTGTGAACCCAGCCTTACACATATTTGGTATTGCTGCGTCCGTAACAACCCCGACTATAAATCTATTACATTATTTAACCCGCACGGTGAACGCCGTAAAAAATTTAACGGAAAAATTGCTGGTTTCTGTGAATCCTAACTTTAAAAAAATGTGATTAAAAAGTGATCAAAAAGTCGCATGTACGCCAAAATGGTACCAATAAAAACTACAAGTCGTACCGCAAAAAAAAAGCCCTCATACAACCGCATCGGCGAAAAAATAAAGACGTTACGGCTCTTCAAATATGGAGACACAAAACAAATTAAAAAAAAAACAAAAACCGTTTTTACTGTGTAAAAGTAGGAAAACATACAAAAACGATACGAATTTGGTATCGTCGCAATCGTAACAACCCGCTGAATAAAGTTATTGTGTTATTTATACCACACGGTAAACGGCGTAGATTTAGGACGCAAAAAAGAGTGGTAAAATGTCAGATTTTTTTGCTACCCCCCCCCCCCCCAAAAAAAGTTTTCCAATAAATTCTATGTACCTCAAAATGGTGCTATTAAAAAATACAACTTGTCCCACAAAAAACAAGACCTTATACAGCTATGTCGACGCAAAAAAAAAAAAAAGTTATAGCTCTTGGAATGCGACGATGGAAAAACGTCAAAAATAGTCTGGTCATTAAGGGGTTAAATCTAAGCCACACAAACAAACAAGACGCAAAAAAAAAAAAGTGACAAAGTATTAATGAATGTGGCGCACGACATGTGTACAAGAAATCCGCCACATCTCCCCCAATGTGTAAGCGCACCGCAGCATGTCCTATTCCTGACCGCTGTGATGGCCACCCCCCCCCCATTCACCCACCGATCTGAACCGGTGGGTTGTGCGATATACAGGTTCTGTGTAGTGGAGGACATAAGGCAGAAGTTTCCAGGATGAGACAGTAATCATTTAAGTCTATAATCTGGAATAATCAAATATTTCCCACAGCTGAGGTTTTGCTACAATTGCATCCCATCTAGACAACAGTCAATGAGCTGGACAAATCTCGATATGTGCTACAGTATATCAATGCATGTAAGGCTCTGTTCACATTTCTATTTGTTCTCTCTCGTCAGGCTTCCATAGAAATGGTCATTATACAACAGATTATCAGGCCAAACCTAAAATGTTCACACAACTCATTTTTGCCAAAAAATTTTGACTTGGATTTGCAAGGGAATCCACGGCAGAAATCAAAGACCAACCCTCCCATTTCGGCCACAGATTTGTCACCAAAATCAGGGTTAAATCTGGCGTGTGGACGTGGCCGTGTCTCATATATTCTAAGGCCGAGTAAATCCACCACTTCAAAAGCTACAATTTGACATGGGTTTTTTGCGGTGGATTAGAAAGGGTGAAAATGTGGGGGGTTCCCATAACCGCATGGGGGTGCAGCCAATTTGGAATACACAGCACGTCCTGAACGTTCTCCGCTACATGTGGATAGGGCTGTGAAAACATTAACACATTGTACTTGAAATTGCACCGAAAAACCTGCAATATCTGAACATACCCGAGGAATGCCTAGACTGGCGCAATGTAGAGAAGAAAAAAAATGCCCTCCGCTGTACCACAGATTAGGTCTGTGTGAGGTTTTTAAAGGCAATGATCGGAGCTGCAAGAAATAGAAAGACGACGGAGGTGAAAATATGAAGATGTGACGTACAAGTGCACGCAAGATTTATCAAAGCTCATCAGTGTGAGCCGGATCCCAGAGCATCAACACCTTATCTACAACCCCAAGGCGGAACTCAAACTCCTCACAGCTGTCAGTTTGCTACAATTGCATTCAATCTAGGCAATCTTTTGTGGGCCTGGACTCCAGACTGACAACGGCAATATTATGGCGTCATAAAGTCACAAATTATGGCGCATGCCACATTTTCCCAAATTATTTTTTAAGTTACCAATTGAAGTAGGCGGTACTTAACATAAGGGACGGGGCTGCCCATAACCCCACACATTCAATAAACTTTACGCCACAATCTAACGGAGAGTATTTACAGCAGCTCGTATGCTACATTTCTCTTTCTGGTACACATTTTACTCCAGCACATTGTATATTAAAACTGCAGATAAATCCCCGCCAACGCAGGCGAAATGTATCAAACTCACAGCCGATATGTGAAGCTGACAGAGCATGGGCTACACTGGATACAATTGTAGCAAACCCTCAGACATGAACAGTCTATAGGTTTTCAGCCAGCGATCTTCACCAGGACTCCGGCGCCGCTCCTGACGTCACTTTCCATATATGGACAGTGATTTCAACGTATACCCGTGACAGATGCCACACAGTGGCATTCGTCACCCATAGGCTCCCATGTTACAGAAAACATACTGTGTGGTATATGCTTTTTTTTTTTGGTGTGGGATCCCTCGGGATAGAATAGTCCACTACACTAATCTAACCTTCAAGAGGAAGGCGCCCGACGCAAACCAAAAGGACACTCTTTTGGTCCCAAACAGGATAATAGAGCCCTATGGACAGGCTTATCGTGTAGGTCTGGAGCTTTCCCCACGTACACGATAACCCTAGAGCAATAACATCATGTGAATGGGGGCCTGAAAAGCTGGACAACTTTGCATTATACAATGTTAATCTACAGAAAACCCTTAGGCCCTGTTCACATCAACCGCCACCCCATGGAACCCAGTAAAAAGTCAATGGGTTCCATCAGCTTTCCGTCGGGGTGTCCGTAGTTTGACCGGAAACTGTTGCAGATTTGCCCCAAATAGCGTAAACAAACTACAGAGGACCCTAACGGAGCCCCTAATGCAGATGTGAACAGGCCCCTTACCCTGCTGGTTAGATGTATTTACACGTCAGGCTATGTTCACATTGGTGTCGGAGGCTCCATTAAGTGCCCATCGCAGATCCGGCTGAGATTACCGCAAACAATAGCGCAATATGTAGTGCAATTGTTTCTGGTAAAACGCCAACGGAACCTATTAAATTCAATGGGTTGTGCCGGCTGCCAGCCGTGTCCATGGGAATACCACGAGCAACGGGTCCATTTCACCTTGTTCTGCTTCTCTGACGGAGCAGAAGGATGGGATGACCCGGCGCAGGTGTGAACATGTGCAGTTTCCGCCAAAATAAGGCATAAACTTAATAATAAATGTGATGGCCACTACACGGCACAGCACACCTTGTATACACTGCTGGAGTGTTATTCGGTGTATTTATAGTCGGGGTTTCCAGTAGGATCCTAGATTACATTGTTATCAATCATCCCATCGCTCGCACAAAGTAACGTCCTCTACATAATTAATGCTCGATCCCTCCGCCAGCACTTCATGAATATATTAACAGCTCATTTGGCGTTAGAAGGATTTCTGATCACCCGCTGACTGTCGGAGGTAATTTGGGCTGCCGGCTTCTTTCTCCGATTGTGATGAGAAAATCTTGGATTTCCAGCCATGGTAGCGCTCAGAATCAATACTCATCAGTGCTCTTCATTTGCAGTGAGTGGTTTCGATTGAAGGCAAAAATCAGATTCTAGAAGAGATGGTAGGAGACCGACCTCGCAGTGTGCCAGCCTAACCCGGCAGAATGTGCCACTTTATACCAATGCCAGAATAAAGTCCCAGCCATTATAGTCCATGGGTATAATCTAAGAAGAAACAGAGACTTGGCCCCAGGTAAGACCCTCGGGACTGTTACTGGTTCACAATTTACCAGAGTCCTTGTATTCCTAATCTACAAAGAAAACATTCCCTAACACACAGAGGACTGTAATGTGGCGTCTATTACAAAGCACTAGGGGTCCCAGATTTCGGACTTTGTGGTGATACATGTATGAATATGAGGGGACCGGTCAGATCTCATGGTTGCTGGAGCATCTTTTCCGACATGGATGCACTCGTGGATGAGGTCATCACCCTCTGCTCCATAGAGGACACTTCTATTCGGTGTCATCACAGTTTACGGATGCAGTTTCAGTCTACAACTTCCTCATATGTCCCTGTGAGGAGGGGAGGGGGTGTAGTCTGAAGTTATGGCCACATCCCTCCGTGACTACTACAAGTAATAAAATCTAGCTACTCCGTCTCTGAAATTTTAGGGAAGATGACCCACTGACTAGTGTTGCTTTAATTGTGGAGTGTTTAAAGGGTTAACAAAATGTACATGCCATCACTTCATGATACTTGGGGCTACATCAGCCCTTTAAGCACTGCATCCTCTTAAAGGGGGTTCAACAGACATTTTATATTGATGGGCTATCCTTAGAATAGGTAATCAATATCAGATTGGTGGAGGTCCGACTCCCAACACCTTCGCCGATCAGCAGACTGAAGGGGTTAGACCCCCCCCCCCCCACCAATCATATGATGGCATATCCTAGTGATGTGCGTTTACTTTACAAGATAGCGATACCCTTTTAAGAGGTCCTATAATTGCCTGGCTAGAACAAGCCCATAGTCAAGGCTGGGCCTAAAATGAGTTGCGGTCCAGCAGGATTGTTTTTCCAGTTATATATTTGCTTGATGATGTTTGCAGACCTCTCTTGGTAAGAGGGGATCTGCCTCTGTTCTGTAAAGTAGGAAGTGCTGGCAATGAATGGGTTACTCATTGGTAGGAGATAACCAGCCGCTTAGGATCAGCGTGGTCTGACTCACAGCTTTTGCACTAACACCCCAAATAGCGCAGGGAGCCGCACAATGACAGCTCTGAATTTTGCTTGGGGGGGGGGGGGTTATTCTGCATCTTTACATCTGCGGAGACCTCATGCAGATACAAAAACCAGCCTCAGGGTACTGAAGAGATCTACACTGAGCCTCGGGGAGACAGCGGTGCGCAGAAGTATATGTCATTCAACTGATACTTCTCTGCACGCTGTCTATCTACCATGACAGCGTAAAGGGATCATCAGCGGACCAATGGAAGACTGCAGACAAACTCTGCTCAACTACATCAGTAGCAACTATATTCTGCCGGATTTTATGCAGACGAGGAGTTAATGAGGCCCAGAAAGACTCTATGTAGAGTGGCACACACTGTGCTTGACATATTAAGCAACATGTCAGATCTCCCACGAGCAGCGTTCATTACAATGTCAGGGCTGCCACTTATCTTAATTCGAAGAGACGACATTACATATATTTCATCCCTCCACCCCCAGGAGCAAGAAAGCAAGCAGAGGAAGAGGATATGCGGATAGAGGATGAACCACCCGGACTGTGAGGCGCAGGCAAGCGTAAAGGGGGAGCAAAAGAAATGTTTCACCTCATGCACACGACTGATGATATTGCGGTCCGCAAAACCACAGATCGGTTCGTATTTTTGCTCTAGGCGTCTGCTAAAAATTTGCGTAGTGCATCCGCGTGTCATCAGTATTCATGGATCCGCAACAAAAAAAAATTACACTGGAATTGTCATCATCGATTTGTCCCAACCCCTGAGTAGGTCACATGATCCACAAATACGGTCAGTAAAACAACATGTGCTGAGTTTTTGCAGCCCGTGTCCCCCCACACAGGTCACACGCACTGGGCCAGAAAAATGAATGGGTCCGTGTGCTAGCTGCAAAGTTGCGGATAGCACACGGAGAAAAAAAACCAACATGGTTGTGTGCATTAGGCCTTAGATAGGACTTTGCATCTAGGACTGTTACTATAGAGTCCCTTCAGATAGATCTCACATATCAATGTGCCCCTTATAATAGGTGGAAAGCCACTGTTTATAGGGGTCACTGGGCAGTTGACGAGGACACAGAACACTTTAATAGACGAGCGGGGTCAAATATGATCTGTAAACTTTATCTAAGACGTACAATGAGATATATTCAGTATAGAGACGGACGACTATGGAAAGACAACCGCTATAGAAGAGGAGTGGAGGTGATCAGCTGTCTCCATTGTTCTCCAGCCACTTCTGATTTGGGATAAAAGAACCATCAGAGAGCAAAGACCAAGGAAAGAGACAAGAGCGTCACCCTGATCCTAAACATACGAGACACCGGGATGTAAAGAAAGAGACGGCTCACGAGCAGCGGGGGAGACTACAGATTCAGATCTGACTGTTCGCATGTTGTCACTAGAAGACATTAATCACCTCCCGATGACAGCCGCGGCTTACATTCAGTACCGGCTGCTGGTAAACATGGCCGCAGGTCAGTAATTTCTCACCATAGCAATGTGATCTGTGCAGAGGCTTCATCTGACCTGGAGCCTTCCATGTTAAGAATGGACGAGACGCCATAATGAACACTCCCTGCAAGAACAGAAGGAACATGGACCGTTGCCTAGCAACAGGCAGTGACTACTTTATTTCTACACGCTCATGTACAGATCCAGCATAGTCCTCGTATCTGAAGTGCTACCAGGAATGTGAAGAGGACCACTGACTGAATTCTTCCCGCCTCAAGTTTTATTTAACCCCATGCGTCAAAGATAAAGAGCTATTCACACAAGCGCACGTATTTATGGTGCGGTGATCCCATGGGCCTTTTAACCCTTTACACGCTGCGGTTAAGGGAAATGGTGACCCTTTACATTCACCTCTTTATACTAGTTAGGCCTCGTTCAGACGAGCGTGTCCGCTTTGCGTCCATAAAACAGAGACCATTTTACTTCTGTGTCCGTGTTTTACGTGCGTATGTCATCCAGAGGCCAATGTAAAAAATAAAAGGGGTAGTTAGGTTAGACAGGGGTCAGACTATATTGGTGGGGGGAGAAACAGACGGTGGGGAAAGGTGGTGGTGTATGTCTGTATGTGAGAAGCGATATGAAGGCGGTGGTGTATGTCTGGATGTGAGAAGTGATATGAAGGCGGTGGTGTATGTCTGTATGTGAGAAGTGATATGAAAGCGGTGGTGTATGTTTGTAAGTGAAAAGTGATATGAAGGCAAGTGTGAAAGACACAATAGTGTGTTTGTGAGGAGATTACCTCCCTTTGTAATTCCACCAAAAAGGTTAAAAACACTAAAAAAAAAAAAAAAAATTCCTTTTGGTGTCATCTATAGACCCCCCCCCCCAATATAACTGAGGAGATGGAAGGTCAGATATATAAACAGATGGAGCGGGCTGCACAGGGGCGGGGTACAGTAGTGATAATGGGAGATTTTAATTACCGGGATATTAATTGGGGTCATGGTTCGGCTTCAACTGCAAAGGGGAGAAATTTCCTCAACCTGTTGCAGGGAAATTTTATGGGCCAGTTTGTGGAAGACCCGACTAGAGGGGAAGCTCTGTTGGATCTGGTCATTTCTAATAATGCAGAGCTTGTTGGGAATGTCTATGTTCGTGAAAACCTCGGTAACAGTGATCACAATATAGTTATATTTTACCTATACTGTAAAAAACAAACGCAGGCTGGGAGGGCAAAAACACTTAATTTGAAGAAGGCCAATTTCCCCAGGATGAGGGCTGCAATTCAGGATATAGACTGGGAAGAACTAATGTCATATAATGGGACAAATGATAAATGGGAGATTTTCACATCTACTTTGAGTTATTATAGTGCAAAATTTATTGCTACAGGTAATAAGTATAAACGACAAATTAAACCCCACATGGCTTACACCTTCTGTGAAAGGGGCAATACATGACAAAAAAAGGGCATTTAAAAAATACAAATCTGAGGGTACAGCTGTAGCCTTTGTAAAATATAAAGAGCTTAATAAAATCTGTAAAAATGTAATAAAATCAGCAAAACTACACAATGAAAGGCAGATGGCCAAGGATAGTAAAACAAATCCAAAAAAATACTTCAAGTATATAAATGCAAAAAAGCCAAGGTCTGAACATGTAGGACCCCTAGATAGTGGTAATGGGGAGTTGGTCACAGGGGATCAAGAGAAGGCAGAGTTACTAAATGGGTTCTTCAGCTCTGTATATACAACAGAAGAGAGAGCAGCTGATGTAGCCGGTGTCAGTGCTGTTAATATATCAGTTGATATACTGAATTGGATGAATGTAGATATGGTGCAAGCTAAATTAAATTAAATAAATGTGCACAAGGCCCCGGGACCAGATGGGATACACCCTAGAGTTCTGAACGAGACTCTCACCAGATTATAAAATCCCTATCGCCTATTGAATGTGATCGGCGCTGCAATGTAGATAACAGTAAAGTTTTTTTGTTTTTTTAAAAAAAACGATCATTTTTGCCCAAGTTATGAGCAATTTTAGATTTATGCAAATTAGCTTTTCTATAGACAACTGGGCGCGTCGTGTTTTTACCAACTGGGCGTGTTTACTCGTTTTACCAACTGGGCGTTGTGAATAGAAGTGTATGACGCTAACCAATCAGCGTCATACACTTCTCATCGTTCCCACCCAGCTTCTTTCACTGCACAGACACACAGCGTGACGTCACCCACAGGTCCTTCACCATCGCGTCGGACGAGAGAAGATACATCGGCTCCAGGCGTCCAAGAGGGTAATATGCTCGTCTCTAGGGAGTTCGCTATGCTTACCTGCACACGGTGATGATGCTGCAGATTCAACTTTACCCTCTCGGACGCCTGGAGCTGATGTGTCTTCTCTCATCCGACGCAATGGTGAAGGACCTGTGGGAGGAAGGGACGTCACAGCTTGATCTCGCGAGAACACGCTGTGTGTCTGTGCAGTGAAAGCAGCTGGGTGGGAACGATGAGAAGTGTATGACGCTGATTGGTTAATGTCATACACTTCTCTTCACAATGCCCAGTTGGTAAAACGAGTAAACACGCCTAGTTGGTAAAAACAGAATACACACCCAGTTGTCTATTGAAAAGCTCATTTGCATAAAACTAAAATTGCTCATAACTTGGGCAAAAATGATCATTTTTCAAAAATAAAAATAAAAAATAACTTTACTGTTATCTACATTGCAGCACCAATCACATTCAATAGGAGATAGGGATTTTATAATCTGGTGACAGCCTCTTTAAGGAGCTTAGTTCAGTTATTTCTGTCCCCCTCTTCATAATATTTAGAATGTGGTGCCTATTTTCAAAAAGGGCTCTAGGTCTTCCCCGGGTAATTATAGACCAGTAAGCTTAACATCCATCGTGGGGAAAATGTTTGAGGGGCTATTGAGGGACTATATACAGAATTATGTGACAATAAATAGCATTATAAGTGACAGCCAGCACGGTTTTACTAAGGACAGAAGTTGTCAAACTAACCTAATCTGTTTTTATGAAGAGGTGAGCAGAAGTCTAGACAGAGGGGCCGCTGTGGATTTAGTGTTTTTGGACTTTGCAAAGGCATTTGACACTGTCCCTCATAGACATCTAATGGGTAAATTAAGGACTATAGGTTTAGAAAATATAGTTGGTAATTGGATTGAGAATTGGCTCAAGGACCGTATCCAGAGAGTTGTGGTCAATGATTCCTACTCTGAATGGTCCCCGGTAATAAGTGGTGTACCCCAGGGTTCAGTGCTGGGACCACTATTATTCAACTTATTTATTAATGATATAGAGGATGGGATTAGTAGCACTATTTCTATTTTTGCAGATGACACCAAGCTATGTAATATAGTTCAGACTATGGAAGATGTTCATGAATTACAGGCAGATTTAAACAAACTAAGTGTTTTGGCGTCCAATTGGCAAATTAAGTTTAATGTATGCATGCATCCTATGTCCTAGGGGGCGCTACACTGGGGGAGTCACTTGTTGGGAAGGATCTGGGTGTACTTGTAAATCATAAACTAAACAACAGCACAATGTCAATCAGCTGCTTCAAAGGCCAGCAAGATATTGTCATGTATTATAGAGGCCTGGACTCGCGGGACAGGGATGTAATATTACCACTTTACAAAGCATTAGTGAGGCCTCATCTACAATATGCCGTTCAGTTCTGGGCTCCAGTTCATAGAAAGGAGGAAAAATACAAAAGAAGAGTAACGAAGCTAATAAGGGGCGCGGAGAATCTAAGTTATGAGAAAAGATTAAAAGAATTAAACCTATTTAGCCTTGAAAAAAGACAACTAAGGGGGGACATGATTAATTTATTTTTTTGTATGTGCCATTCATATATTTATATATGGTGAAATCCTGTTCCATGTAAAACCCCTTCAAAAAACAAGGGGGCGCTCCCTCCGTCTGGAAAAAGAAAGGGTCAACCTGCGGAGGCGACCAGGCTTCTTTACTGTGAGAACTGTGAATCTATGGAATAGTCACCGCAGGAGCCGTCACAGCAGGGACAGGAGATTCTGCAAAAAATATTAGCTCCTATGTGTAGAAATGTTTACCTTCCCCTTTCCCATCCCTTGGTTGAACTTGATGGACATGTGTCTTTTTTCAACTGTACGAACTATATAACTATATATACTATGTAACTATGTGTTTCTCGTCTACATTCTGGTTTTACTTTTCTTTTTCGATTTCCTTAGCAACTGCATGAAAAACAACCACCACACGAATGGGAAACACATTCATGTGAATAAGGCCTTATCATTTCTAACAAAAAAACAACAACATTGTTACAGAATACCGAAACTGCAAACATATAAAGACTTGGTATCTCCATAAGGCTCTGTTCACACTAGCAACATTGCTTCCCTTCTTAACAGAACCATGACAGCTTGACAGATACCAAGTAATCCTGACTGATCCCATGGACTATAAGGTCAGTGTCTTTGTTATTTATTTTTTTTTTTTGACTATTCTATTCTTGCCATCAAAAGCAAATGGAGACACGATGGATCAGAGACCAGCGCTGATGTCAACACAGCCGTACAATAAACTATTCTCGTACTCCAGGCCAAAATTGCCTGCGTGGTTAAGGAGTTAAAGAGGCTCTGTCACCAGATTTTGCAACCCCTATCTGCTATTGCAGCAGATCGGCGCTGCAATGTAGATTACAGTAACGTTTTTATTTTTAAAAAACGAGCATTTTTGGCCAAGTTATGACCATTTTTGTATTTATGCAAATGAGGCTTGCAAAAGTACAACTGGGCGTGTTGAAAAGTAAAAGTACAACTGGGCGTGTATTATGTGCGTACATCGGGGCGTGTTTACTACTTTTACTAGCTGGGCGTTGTGTATAGAAGTATCATCCACTTCTCTTCAGAACGCCCAGCTTCTGGCAGTGCAGACACAGCCGTGTTCTCGAGAGATCACGCTGTGTCGTCACTCACAGGTCCTGCATCGTGTCAGACGAGCGAGGACACATCGGCACCAGAGGCTACAGTTGATTCTGCAGCAGCATCGGCGTTTGCAGGTAAGTCGATGTAGCTACTTACCTGCAAACGCTGATGCAGAATCAACTGAAGCCTCTGGTGCCGATGTGGCCGACACGATGCAGGACCTGTGAGTGACGTCACAGATCTGCACTGCCAGAAGCTGGGCGTTCTGAAGAGAAGTGGATGATACTTCTCGTCAGAGCGCCCAGCTAGTAAAAGTAGTAAAAACGCCCCGATGTACGCACATAATACACGCCCAGTTGGACTTTTACTTTTAAACACGCCCACTTGGACTTTTGCAAGCCTCATTTGCATAAATACGAAAATGGTCATAACTTGGCCAAAAAAGCTCGTTTTTAAAAAATAAAAACGTTACTGTAATCTACATTGCAGCGCCTATCTGCTGCAATAGCAGATAGGGGTTGCAAAATCTGGTGACAGAGCCTTTTTAAAGAACCAGTCGAAGACGTCCTACAACGCTGACAAAGTATATCAAATTATTTATCATTCACTAGTCTAAGGCTCTGTTCACATGTGTCAAAGGCGCAGCGCTATTTTGTGCGGCAAAATGACTAAATCAATTAAAGTCCCATGTTCCGTCATGTGTCAGAACCAGAGAACGCAGATATGAACACAACCCAAGGACCAATTCACATGAAGGTGGGGAAACTCGGATTTGAAAAGTTTTCACGGATCCACATAGACTTGAGACCATCGAGGGATCTGTGAAGACGGTACAAAATAGGACTATTTTTCAACAGATCCTTTACACGGTCCGTTTAAAGGGAACCTGTCACCAGCATTTCACCTATTGAACCAGCAATCCCTGGTGGTAGTGGGTGATAAATCATTTCTATATAACCTAGAATTATCTTCTTAGTCGGCTCTGTAGCTTTAGTATTCAGTTTTTTTAGTGTTCCTGTGCCGTATGCAAATGAGCATAAAAGAGTCACATCTTCATTCCTCAAGTCTTTCTGAGTTGACCCCGCCTCCTTACTTTTGATTGACAGCTCCCTCCCCCAGCACACAGTATCCCACGCTTGTGCATTGATGTCCTCCTTTGGTGTGTGCGCACAAAGGGACACCGGATTATTACAATAAAAGGCACAAAATGTTTGCAGACCGCTATTTACAGTCGCATGAGGAGTTTAGGAGCGGGGATAACGGCAATTAACTTTTGATAGCAGCGGCCAGTGAGGGATAAGTAAAGCTCAATAGGTGAAAGGCTGGTGACCGGTTCCCTTTAAACAACGGCCGTGTGAATGGACCCATTGAAATACATGCAGCCGTGTGACAGCCGTTGTTTTAACCTATACCACGGTCGCCTGAAATCGTCCTTCTAGTGCGCACAGCTTTAGAGCGCGGGCTGCCGTGTATATACTGACGGGACCACAGAGGGAAATGTGATCCACCTGCACCTTCCCTGCTCAATTTTCACATAAATCCGGGTCATAAATAGAGATGCAATGTTAAATACCTTTTGTGTCAAAAAAGACAAAAGTATAGAGGGTATGATACCTTTATTGGCTAACCATAAAAGTTCTATATGCGGCTTTCAGAGCGCAGAGGCTCCTTCTTCAGGCAGTTTACAAATGAATGACTTCGAACTTCTGACAAAACAGATATGACATCACAAGCTGGGATGGGAAAAGAAACCTCAAGAAAGAAGAAGACGACAAACTGGACCCCTCAACCTGGATACAATCCAACTCTGGATTACTACATTGTCTGCTTCAGAAAAAAAGTGAAATCTGACATATTGGACCAACAGCACAAAGCAGCACACAATCTCAGCATGGAGGAAAGGAAAGCAACAAAATCACTAAAATCCAACAGAGACATCATCAAACCCGCTGATAAAGGAGGTGCTGTAGTAATTCTGAATACATCTGACTACATCCAGGAGGCACACAGACAACTCTCAGACAGAAAATACTACACCCTGCTTAATGAAGACCCCACCAAACAATACACAGAGGTCCATATCATCAATCGTTTCAACGCTGTATCAGACAGTTTAATGGACCTTATACCGGACAATCCCAGAATGGGAACATTCTACATGTTACCTAAAATACATAAAGAAGGCAATCCAGGGAGACCAATCATTTCAGGTGTTGGGACTTTAACTGAGAATATTTCTGGCTGGGTGGAAAATCTTCTAAAGCCCTTGGTGAGGTGCACACCCAGTTATGTCCAGGACACCACAGACGTCCTCTGCAAACTCTCAGCCCTGGGTCCACTACCAGAGGGAACAATATTGGCAACTATGGATGTGGAATCTTTATATTCTAACATCCCCCATGAGGATGGCATAGCCGCATGCCAACACTTTCTTCAAAAGAACAATCTAGCGACAGAGCCAGCCCTACAACTAATAAGGTTCGTACTCCATCACAATTATTTTTTATGTGACAAAGACATATATCTGCAATGTATGGGAAGCGCTATGGGTAGCAAAATGTCACCACAATATGCTAACCTGTTCATGGCCAAACTAGAGGAAGAGTTTTTATCAACCTGCGCAACTAAACTTCTAGCATATTTCCGGTACATTGATGACCTGCTGATAATCTGGACAGGCTCTGAACATGAACTGCTTTCTTTCCATAAAAACTTCCACAAGTTCCATCCTACCATCAAACTCACTCTCAACTACTCTACATCTCAAATACATTTTCTGGACATGACCATATACATGAGAGGCAATACCATACAAACAACAATCTACCATAAACCTACAGGCCGTCCAGCATATCTGAGATGGAACAGCTTCCATCCGAGACACATAAAGAAATCCATCATCTACAGCCAGGCTCTGCGATACATACGGATCTGTTCAGACTGTGAAGACACAAAACAAAACCTGCTATCACTGAGGAATACATTCTTACAACAGGGATACCATCCAAGGATTATAGATGATCAGATCTACAGAGCAACAAGAACTCCAAGGAGCAATCTTCTGGAGTACAAAAAGAAGGAAGACAACAGCAGGGTTCCCCTAGTGGTCATATACAACCCCCAAATGAACATCTTGAGGAAAATTGCTGCTGATCTCCAACCTGTATTTAACAAAGATAATAAACTGAAGGAAATATTCCCAGATTTACCACTCCTTGCCTACAAACAGCCACCAAACCTAAGGAATCTCCGGGTCAGAAGTCCCTCTCACCACCATCAGAGACTGGGAAAATGCAAGACCTGTACCAACATCTTATCATCAAACACCATCCAGATACCAAACACGCAGCAGGACTATAAAATCACTGGCTCGTTCTCCTGTACATCCTCCAATGTAGTGTACATGATCCTGTGTACAAGGGGCATCAATAAAGGAATCTACATTGGAGAAACAATACAAAAACTACAAACCAGGATGAATCTTCACAGACATACAATAAAACAGGAGGTGGATACACCCGTGGGAAAACACTTCTCTGGACCTGATCACAGTTTGGCAGATCTAAAGGTCCTAATACTGAAGGGTCATTTTAAGAACAACAGAGAAAGAAAAATTTGGGAATTCAAAATGATAAAATTCCAGTCATTGACACAAGGCCTCAATCTAACACCAGGATTTATGAGCCACTACATGGACACACGTCACGTCCCCCATCAGACTGACTCCAGATGCCTTAACTCCTAAGTCATCACCCCTATAACCTCAGTTTTATTGCCCCGGCTTATCTTAATGATGTATCACCTCATGTACTAATTGTCTTTGTGTAACATCTAAATGTTGTGCTTTTTTCTAAGTCATTCATTTGTAAACTTGCCTGAAGAAGGAGCCTCTGCGCTCTGAAAGCCGCATATAGAACTTTTATGGTTAGCCAATAAAGGTATCATACCTATTATACTGTTGTCTTTTTTGACACAAAAGGTATTTAACATTGCATATTGTTCAGGCGAACACGGTACTACACTATTTTTTACTGTGCTTAGACCCTCATCTATTAACCCTTTTATAACTGGAACGCTGCATGCTAAATGAGAATTAGGGCCTGTTCACATCACCATCCGCTTTCAGTCGGGTGAACCCCGCAACGGAAAGTGAAAGTGAAACCACAGCTTCCGTTTCAGTCACCATTGATATCAATGGTGACGGAAACATCGCTAATGGTTTCCCGTTCGTCACCATTTCGGAAGATTTCCGTTTTTCCGACTGAATCAATAGGGCAGTCGACTCCGGTATGGATTCCGTAGTGATGTGAACAGGCCCTTAATATTTTTTGCTTTTAGTCTTCAACAAAATTGTGGTTTCTTTTTTGTGAGGACGCAAAGGACTTTCATATCATTTAAAATTGGAGCAGATATAAAACCATTTTGTAGGTCTTTTATTTAGGGAAAAAATGGTCAAACACAGGAAAAAAAACAACTAAATTTTGTCATAGGTTTAGGGTAGTTTGTTCAATGAATAATATTTGCCCCAAAAATGAATCCAGGAATTCTCCCGCACATAGTGATGTCATCTGTAACATGACATCACTGTAGCGCTGACAACAAAGAATTTTGTAGATTTAGGTGTATCCCCTATTTAGACGAAGCATCTGTATATGAAGGATAATCATCAGAGTACAGAAATGAATTAGTAATTGGTGGCTGGAGGCAATTTTATGCTTGGGGTTTCATACATTCTGCCTGACGGGAACCTTTTAATGCCCGAGTACCTGACATCCATGTAAAACGCGTTTGCGTCACGCAGAATGTCTAAAATGTATCTATGTGTTCCCTGTTGTCCCCATATACAGATCACAGGTAACAGAGATCGAATGGTAACAGCCCACATCTTCACTGCATCCCGCCCAACCCTCCCTGCAGTGAGGGGATCCCTCTGACATCATTATTGACATCACAGCATTTACTAGCAACTGCCCGAATGCAGAAGAAGCGGCTTCTGAATTCAGGAACGCGGCGCTCAATATAAGCGCTGTATGTACAGTTTTTCAGTTCCCTGTCACAGTACAGGATCGGCTTGTCAATGTGACAGCCAGGTCCTGCCGATGGCACTGCGTGCAGTAGAACACATCAATTTCCGCACATAAATGAATAGCCTGCAGACACAAGGACCAGTCCCTCAGCCTGTTAACTTACAAGGTGTGGGTTGGAAGGGGTTAACCAAAGATCAGCTCTGATCTGATTCTGGAGGACTCGGCAAGTCCGTCTATAACGGCAGGCCATTTATTTCAGTGGCCACCAAGTACTGCTTCACCCTGTGGTGGCGCTGCAGGATAATTGAACACTTGCTTTCAGGTTTTCCAACCAAAGCCATAGGACATCCTGTGAGCACTTTATTTTCAGGGACTCTTAAACAAAAAAGGGAGACAAATCCATGAAGTTGTGTTGGATAACTGCTGTATAACAAATTCCCTAAAGCTGCTCATACACTATAGATAGCTATCCGTCATAGTCCCCCACCCCCATTCAGATGCAACTCGAAGACGGACGTGCATATTTATTTCAATACGAAGCAGCGAATAAAGCCCCTATTACACCAGCCGATACGATGCAGAGAGCGCCAATCAACGAGACAGCTCACTGATCGGCGCTCGCTTGCTCCTGTCACAAGGAGCTAAGTATAGGGACGAGCACTCCTTACTGCGATCACCCGTTCCCATACATTGCTATGATGTCGGCAGATGTGCTGCCGACAACGTTAATATTCCACTTCTCTAAAACTATACGACCAGCAGATGATCGAGCTGATCGCTGCAGTTTACACAGGACAATTATCGGCAACGAGCTTTATATGGACGACCGTTTGCCCGATAATTGTCCAGTGTAAAACCCCCTCATGTCGCTGACAGACACCTCTGTAAGTGGCTTATTTCCCTCGGGAACAAAGGATTGAGCATGCTGAAATCAAAGATGTCTGATCCTTCTCCCCCGCCCCTCCCGACATCTGCTGTCAGGCGAGAATTGGGAGACCCCATACAGGGTCCGGGGTATGGGCTCCTTAACACTTTAACATTCGATTTGGCTTTCTAGAAAATTCTGCCACAAAAAAAAACAAAACATTAAACTCGCTTTTTGTATAAATTTTTTCATATATTATGGACCTGGTCCCTCGAGAAAGGGGATTGACCATTTCATTTTGCCAGCAGAACTACATCGACCTTGTCGGTTTCTCAAATAAAAAAAACAAACAAAGGCAATCAACCGTTCTCCTGGAAATAGCGGAAAAGACATGACAACATAGACAAAAACCCTCCTGCTGCTAAACATGCAAGATGCCAACTGCTAATTCAATGAACAACCAGACCAGGAAAAAAAGTCATTGATACGTGGTGATGTATTGTGGAGAGACGACCCTGGAAGGCCGAGCAGCTGGTCGCTGTGTCAGAGCAAGACAGAAAAACAACCGAACCCAAGAGCCCAAACAAGTTGCTGAAATCGATAGGAAAAAGTTATGTGAGCAGCTAAATGTACATACGGAAACATAAAGGGGATGTAAATAACCCCTTCCAGCAAATGGACGTACGAAAACGTCCTAATCGCAGTCACCTAACCGTAATGGGACGGTCACCACGAGCGCCAGGCCAATAGTGACGGTGGAATCTACAGAGTGACAGCGGGTGGGGAAATAGCTGGGAGCATTTCTTGGAAGAAAGACACATTTTTCAAATCTTGTACAACCCCTTCAGAGATTTCAGACGGCCGTGTTCTGCAGGACTTCGTTCACGGCTCATCTGTGGCCTGGTCTGGGCTTCTATTGATGGGATGGAGATCTGTGGTTCAGCATGAACGACTCTCCAAGGACTGCAACATGGCAGACCAACTTTACCACAGATATCTGTCACGGTCGGTTTGGGGTCACGGTAAGGAGCAGACAGACGTCAGAAAATTGTCTAAGTCAGTCACTAAAAAAACTGGTAATGTGCCAGGAGGAAGACTTTGCCGTCTCGCAAGAAAATCAGGGCGAAATCAAGGTTTGTCCATGCACACCTACGCTACCGCTAGGACTTCAGGAAAAAATTGGTCTTAGATGGAAGAGGCAGGAGAACAAATAGCCTAATGGTCAGTTCACACGTTGCGTAAACACTGCAGATTTTCCGCAAAGCGAAATTCGTTGCGCAAATATAATAGCAGCAAAGTGGATGAGATAAAACAAATCTAATCCACACGCTGCGTAAGTACTGAGTAGAAAAACTGATCAGAAATTGACCTGCGGTGTGGAATTTTAGTCTGCAGCACGTCAATTGTATTTGCGTAAACGCGGCTTATTTGTTGCGGGTTTTCTCCTTTGAATTCAATAAGGAGGTAAATCCCGCAACAAATAGCAGATGTTGCGTATTTTTGAGATGGGTTCGCAGCAATTCCACTGCAAAAAAACCAAAACAAAACTCGGCAGAAAATCTTACACTTACCCAGGTGTCTGGTGTTTCTTCCTCCAGGCCAGCCTCCTGGGATGCCGTTTCATGACCGCTACAGCCAATCACAGGCTGCAGCGGCAGTTACATGGGATGAAACGTCATCCCAGGAGGCCGGCCTGCAAACAGCTAAGCGCTGCAGTTTTCCGCGCGAGAAACTGCACCACAGTTTGGTGCGGTTTTTTTTGCCCAGAATTCCCTGCCGTGCACAGAGCGGATGTGCTGCGTGTTCTTACACAGCGTATCCGCCCGATGTGAACTAATCTAGAAACTGGTATTCTAGTGTACGGAAAAACTAATTTTGTTTAGGTTTTTTTGTGCTTTTGTCTGTAAAACATATTATGATAGTTGGCCATATAACATACAACATCCGTAAATGGCATGGATGGGCTCAGCGTGCTTGGACCTCTTGAAATACCCAAAACAGAGCATTCTGAGGGGCTCAAACCTCTTTGGAATCTCTTCATGCAAAAAAATATGGTAAAGGTTTTTATACATTACCCCCAATATTACTGGTTTAAGAACACAGAATGAGGCTGCCCCCCCAACATGCTTCAAGAGTCATCATCTATACATTAAAGTGTCTTGGTGTCACAATCTCCGCTTTCTCGGAAGTCACTGTCGACAGAGATCACAACCCTACCAATTAAGTAGGATTTATGGGTCATAGATCAGTCGGCACAGACGGACACCTCATTATATCAGCGTGGATGAGGAATTCATTAGACGAGGGAGTATATAGACAGACATTAGTTATCGGACGTTACACGACATGGACACATTTTTGGATATTTCAGCCTCACTCATCGTCAAGAGGTTGACACAATCATCATGTGATCAGTAACACGCTGATCGGATGTAGAAAGAACAGGCTGAATCAATTTTGTTTTTATGGACTAAATTTTTTTTTTCACAGCTATTATCCTATGATCCAGAGAAAGGAGGAACATCCCTTATCAGCTCTTAGACAATTAACTCATCTTGGGAAAAAACATTTCAGTCCCACCCCAAAATATAGAGAATCAGAATAAATCCATGGTCAAATTCCAAAATCTACTACAGATAATTTATAAACTATGTCTTACGAGAAACAGCCAGATTCTTACTATTCAACCATCGCAACATCCTGCGGCAGAGTTCCATAATGTCACCGCTCTTACTGTAAAGAATCCCCATCTAAGATGATGGTGAAACCTAAATAACCTCAATGTACAAATATATTTTTGGACAATACAGAGATCATTCGAATGAACTTTTTACACCTAGGCCTGTAACCATGACAAGAGGAAAGAAGGTTTCACCATCATCAGAGATGGGGATTCTTTACTGTAAAAGCACTGACACTATGGAACTCTCTGCCGCATGATGTTGTGATGGTTGATTAATTTAACAAGTGCAAGAGGGGCCTGGATGTCAATCTTGAACGTAATATTATTACAAGTTATGGGTACTAGGCTTCTGGAGATGGGGCATAGAACCAGGGATTTATTATTTTTGCAAAAATTGGAGTCGGGGATGTATTTTCACCCATATATGGGGCATTTGGCAACTGCCGCATAGGGGTTTCTACTTTCCTCGATTATAGATTGGACTTGATGGACATGCGTCTTCTTTCAACCTTATAAACTGTGTAACCCAGGATCATGAATAAGAGGGCTAAATAAAAATAGATATATTCCAAAAAAAACTCTTCGGGTTGTTATTGGAAACAGACAGGCTTGTCGACAGACACCCCCCTAACAGGTTAGCCAAGCTCCTATAATGCAGTTTTCCCTTACACCAGGTGACTTATGTACCTGGTGTAAACAATTCCCTACCCAGAAGGCAAATCAAACGCGAGCTCAGTGCAGACACAGTCAGCAGGGATTTCAGCTCTGAAGCACAATACAGGCTGTAACTCAGGATCAATACAAGATAATTAGAACGTTCCTAAACATTTTCTGTACATTACTATATGTAAACTGTAAAGGATGTTAAGGAGGTTACGATTATGCCCAATGGAATTATGTATATTACGGTACGTGTGGTCTGCCTGGATTTAGTTATGTCACTTTAGCTGCAGGTCATAGAGCAGATATATTGTAACTGGGTTGGCGCAGATTTTAAAACAAAACAAGGATGTGAAAGCAGAAGAAAGTAAAACGGAATTTCCTCGGGTCAATTGTAAAGTCTAGGATCCCTTTCTACATCAAGGCTATTCTGGGCCACCTACCTGCAGTTTAATCTATATGATAATCTCTTGGTGAGGAGTTCAGTATATAAATAAACACAACAATAGCCCCAGAGCTGCAGATGAGAGCAGAGAGAGGAGCAAGACTGCCAAGGAAAACAATGTGCCTGCATGGCTGGCGCACAACACACGCTACCGCCTGCCAGGCCTGTACCAGCCAAACAAGCTCTCTGAACAGGCAAATTGCTGCTGGATGGGTAATCCTAAATCTGTCTCAGAATGGGCCGTGTGTGATCTGCTCTAACAAGGAGCTAAATGTTTATTCTGCACACAATGAAAGCCACAGAGCATGCAAAGACCGGCTGGAGCAGCTGGGTAAGGTGGGTTTACACGGGCAGATATTTGCCCATAACGAGCTCCATTCGCAGATGGGATTTACCATACAACACTGTGCCGCTATAAACCCCTGCAGGAATACAGCCGGGCCGGGCTCATTTGCAGGTATACAACACCATTTCACATCTCCTAATAAACCGAGTATACGGAAATTAATTCTCATGATGAGAAACCACAAAAAATAGACAAAAACTGATCGTTATATGATCGACAAGATCAGTGGCAGCAACCGTTATACCCACCCAAAGCAAAATAGCAGCACTTAGAACAAAAACCATACACTGTGTTCCAAGGTTTATTATAGAAGTGCCATGTTTTTGACCCATCATGTGATCGGAGATATCTAGGTATGACCCTGCCAGGACCTTCCACTTCAATGACATCCCCATAGAACTACGGTTCACTGCGCTCCTTGGCATGGCTTGTCTACCTGCACATGTTTTGAAGAGTTGCAGCAATTGGGGGGGGGGGGGGCACTCACAGACTGATGGGGATAAAAAGGAAAGGAGAACCCGGGGAACAGGTTAATATAATCACTCAGGCTCGTAATATGAGGAGAGGGACCGGGTGTAGACATTGCAGCTCCATGAGAGGTCAAATCTGGCGCACGTGAACAGGACACCTCGGACGGGTCTGTAGGACACTTACTGTACATGGGCATTCTGGAGCAATGTGAAAACTTTACCACAAGTGTGCAGTGTAGACCACAGATTATACGAGAGCCAATACATCTACAAATCCATAATCCGGATTCCTCTCTTACCTGGAATGTTGTGGATGGTTATTGCGAGGATCAGAAGCATAATCCGTCTCCAGCTGCTTCCCACTTTATTCGGGGAATCTCGGGAGCTCACGGAGGACGGATCCTCGGCCAGGGGAGAATGAACCCCTCTCTTCCTCTGGTACACATCCCCATTCTCTATTTTATCTGCAGGAGACACAAACATGAACAAAAATTTATTAATTTGAACATTAACCATCAGAAGATCTAGTCAGTCAACACATTTTGTTGCATAAAATCAATAAAAATGCAAATTATTCCCAAAACTATAAAAAATATCCCTATCATCAGAGTCAGAACTCCTTAACTCCGGCTCAGGTTTGGGGTCACGTAGGAGCGTCAGCGGGAGGGAACTCCTTGAGGTAAAATGAGGGTTGCTGATTTTTTGAGAAGGTGCAAAGTGAAACAGGAACTTAGGAGGTACTAAGGCCTTATTCGGACGTGTAGAATGGCCGGTTTTCACGTCCGCGTTGCCCCCGTGCGGGGCCCCATGTTCTCAAATCACCATAGACTGAGTCTATGAATGGATCCATGAAAACGGAAGAAAATAGTACACGTTCTATTTTTCAACGCACCCTTCACACGGTCCGTTAAAACAACGGTCGGGTGAGCAGCCCCATTGATATACGTCTCTCCGTGTGACAGACAATGCTTTAACGACCGCCACACGGACGTATAAAACGATCGTCTGAATAACCCCCCCCCCCCCAGGTAGAGGGGCTTGTATAATCAAATTGGTTTCTTTTGGTCTGTAATGTGACCTCACATGCACTGCAGGGTAACCAATAAAGTGATTGGTCAAAGCCCTCACTAAATAAGTGTCGAAGCTCCACCCCATAGACTCAGAGACAGCTACTGACACCTAATAAACATTTCCTGGAAAAGCGGTGCTGGCGTGCCGTGCCCCCCCCCCCTCCCCCAAAAGAGTCCAAATATTACCGAACACAGATTATAAAATGCAAACGGATGCTCTTTAGAGGAATTTTTTTTTTTTTATAAAAAACAAACTTGACTACTGAACAATTGAATTACTTGGATTTTCAAGTGCAGCAATGTTGACCATGAAGAACACTAAACAAAACTGAAAAGATGCAGACATTTATCGAGTGCCTGGTGGGCATCCGACTCCCGCTGATGTATCCAACATGTCTCAATGACCTACAAGACTTTCGTTAAAGCCCCGCTGAGTTAACACATTGGTCTTTAATGTGATTGGGGTGATCTGCAAACAAATTGAACACCCCCCAGATACACAGCTTGGCCCTGAATCCCCATGCACACGACCGTAGTGTTTTTCTGGTCCGCAAATTCCAGGACCGTGTTCCGTGAAATGTCATCCGCAGTTCATCCGTATGTAATCCGCAAAATGCGGATGAAAAAAAAAAAGCCTAGGTAAAACAGGATGACGACAGAACTCATTCCCGGTCGTCGCCTAGCAACATTTCCGCAAATCCGCAAACTGCGGATGACACACGGAGGTGTATCCGCAATTTCCACGGGCCCATTGACTTCTATTGGCATGTCCGCATCGAATTTGCGGCCCGTAATAAGACATGTCCTGAGTTTCTGCGGCACGGATTTGCGGACATGCGGAGACCCGTGAAAACACGGATAGTGTGTATGGGGCCATAGAAATGAATGGGTCCGCAATTCTCCCGTGGATTTGCGGGGGAATTGCAGACGCAAAAACACGGTCGTGTGCATGGGGTCTAAGGCCTCATGCACACGACCGTGTTTTTGCGGCCGCAATTCCCCCGAAAATCCACGGGAGAATTGCAGCCCCATTCTTTTCTATGGGGCCGTGCACACGACCGTAGTTTTTGCGGTCCGTGCACGGCCCGGACCGCAGAAAGAACGGGCATGTCTTATTACGGCCCGGTTCTGCGGTCCGGGCTCATTGAAAACAATGGCGGCGGCGGCCATGTGCATGTCCCGCGATTTGCGGGTGGCCTGCGGCTGACAGTCCGCTGACAGTCCGCAGCCGGCCGACCCGAAAATCACGGCCGTGCACACGGCTACGGTCGTGCGCATGAGGCCTAAGACTAAAACATACATAATTGACAATTTGCAGGATCTTCTCCGGTGCCATGCAGGTCTCATATTAGTCACCTAGGTGAGAGAACCTGGGGATGGTTCTGCAGACTTGGATTGTTCAGGGGTACACGCACATTACCATCACAGCTGATGAGGACATGGGGGAGACACCTCGAGCAGGATTAGAATACCAGTCCTGACACTTTGCGGATGCCTATGACCTATGACGAGCTGTAGACGGCTGTTTCTCCCTAGATCTGCCACAGTTTCGGGGCGTGTGAAGTTGGAACAGACGGTGTTTTGATCCATTGCCAATTACCCTGCCATCCAGGTAACTCGGAGGGGAAATGTGATGCTTCACTTTGCGGCTTCCAATAGACTTGTGTAACCTGCAGACTACGAGCCGGAGGAGATCGGAGACCAGATCTGTCTTTATGGCATTATTTTTGCCAAGGGTCGGATCGGCTTTTTTGCTCATTGTCACGGTATCTTCCCAAAAAACGGAAGGATTAACAAGTTGTGCAGAATGGAGCAGCGACGCCATCATTGATTATACCGCTGCTGGTTTTGAAGATCAACTCCACGGCCACTATCCAGCAGAAATAACATGACCGCTGTTCTGATCATTAGCAGATGGCGCTATTTATGTAATAAGAGTGCAGGGAAGCATCCACTTAATGTCCTCCTTGTACCATTATAGATTCAACAGTATTTTCAAGCTTGATAGTGGCTTTAAAAGCCAGACAGAATGCCTGCCAGTTATCCCACTGATGTATGGCTGCCCGGCTACAAATACATCATTTATTACATTAAGTCAGACACAAAGATTAAAGTTAAGGGAGTTGTCCAGGATTAGAAAAACATGGCTGCTTCAATGGAGCGGAGCTGCAATACCAGACACAACCCATGAACAGGTGTGGCGCTATATCTGGAAGAAAGCAGCCATGGCTTAAAAAGCAATTAAGTGTTTTCATAAGGTTTGGTCCCTTTTATGGGGGGCCTTCTGATAATAACAACAGGAGCAGGACACTACAGGTGATCCGTCTGGGAAAAGGACTGTGTAAGGCCCCATGCACACGACCGTGCCCGCAATCACTGCCCGCAATTGCTGGCACGGCCGGCCGCTGACTGACAGCCGCATTTTCGGGCCGTGCTCCCATACAAAAGTATGGGAGCACGGCCCGCAAAATGCAAAAGAACGGACATGTTCCATAATTCCCGGAACATTTCCACGGCACGGACAACCTTCCGTAGTGCTACGGAAAGGTGTCAGTGTTCAATGAAAGTGAATGGCTCCGTTTTTGCGGACCGCAATTGCGGTCCACAAAAACGGAGGTTTTTTACGGTCGTGTGCATGGGGCCTTAGTCTGAATGCATTAAGTTTTCTGTGCATGGAGGAGGGGTAGACAAAGATGTTATGAGCCAGTTTGCTGCATACGGCCATGTAGAAGACCACTGATAACTAGAATAATCCACTGTACTCTAAAGTGGAAACTGGACCAATGGCATTTCAAAAAAGGGATGATGTCCCAATGGGCAAATAGGGGGTGAATGCTGTGCAAGTGGGAAACCAGGGATGGCCCAGGAGATCTGGGTCCAATAGGCAATCACAGTGGTTCACAGGACAACCATGGACAGAGTCATCAGATGGGGGGTGGAGGCCGGGAAGATGATGGCTGCTCATGGTAATGGCAGGGTGAATTTCTCTGCATTGGTTTGTCCTCTGGAGCGTCTAGTTTCTCTGCAGCATCTCCAGGCCATTGAGTACATACTAAGTATACCGTCATTTGTTTCCTTTCAGGTGACTTGTTAATGGAGCGCTGAAACTTTTCTCTGAATACATTGGATTTCAATTACATTGTGCGCTCTCAGCCATGGACTTCTTCATTTAGACATGACAGGGACTTAATGAGCTGTTCACACTGCAAACAGCTGAATATGTTCTCGGTATTGAGCCTCCGGTGGCCAGGAAACGCAAAACCTCAGGCATCAAGGGAGTTCTAATACAGGATAGGGAACTTAAAGTTTACCTTTTTGTGGACAAAATACTTTTGACCCTCACATTTCTTTGCCCAACCCCCTCCCTATGTCCTTTTTCGAACGCATTGCGGCAGTCAAAATGACCTTTTTGCCTACATTGTTGTATTATTTCCAGACACTACCGGTGGCTGTACGCATGAGGGAACTGGGGACAAGGCAATCCTCTATTCTTATGTTTATATGGCAGTCCGGCAGACACTGAATCCCCAAGTCGGTCTGCTTGGTTAGTAAATCTTGTGGGGGGTCTATCCGTGCCTGACATTGTGAAGCATTACTGCCGGCTCATCTCTGTTGCATCCCCTTAGAGCACATACAAAGTGAACTGAAAAACTGTGGATAGCACCGATTCTCTACTATGGGGAGATCCCGTTGCCTTGCCCTCTTCTGGTCTCTTGGGTCCAATGCGATTCCAGATAGAGGTCAGGCAGCAGTGAAAACAGTGTTTTTCGTTGACATCGGACTGCCCTCCCTTGACATCCGTATTATATGCCCCTTACATCTCAGGGGCATTTTCCTCACAGGTCCACCTTTGGCCAGGGGGCGGATGTCTTCCATTTGGCTGATACGGTTAATCCCCTTACTCTTGATTTTCACCAACACCATGCTATCCCATCTTCTGCATATTTTCATTATGTACAATTAAGACATAATACGCTATACTGCTCTCCCCGGATAACATCGCTCCGCCTGCCCATATATACGTGACTAAACGGGAGACTATATTAGGCACGCACCTGCTCTGTGGCAGATTACATGGTCCAAAGCTGCAAAGACGTCAATTTTCACAACATATAAAGAGAACCAATATAAAATCCTTATGTTTTGGTACCATACCTTTTCCCTTTTGCACAGTTTTAATCCGAACACCCCCTCTACGTGCTGGAGATGCCGGACTCATGAGGGCGCCCCCCTCCCACCCCATAGTCACAGCAGCTCTGCCTGGCCCCCCCCCCCAGTAGTCACAGCAGCTCTGCCTGGCCCCCCAGTAGTCACAGCAGCTCTGCCTGCCCCCCCCCCCAGTAGCTCTGCCTGGCCCCCCCAGTAGCTCTGCCTGCCCCCCCCCCAAGTAGTCACAGCAGCTCTGCCTGCCCCCCCCAGTAGTCACAGCAGCTCTGCCTGCCCCCCCCAGTAGTCACAGCAGCTCTGCCTGGCCCCCCCCCCAGTAGTCACAGCAGCTCTACCTGGCCCCCCCAGTAGTCACAGCAGCTCTGCCTGCCCCCCCCCAGTAGTCACAGCAGCTCTGCCTGCCCCCCCCCCACAGTAGCCACGGCAGGTACCTCCCACTTGCCCAGTAGCAGCATATATTTGACCACTAAAAACCGATGGGAACATTACAGTATGTGTACTTTCTGGTATACAAACATATAGGTCAGATATATAAGGTGATCGCCAAACCCTGAACAATTTTACCAATTGAATGCAAGCCATAACTACAGCCATGACATTGACACGTGTCCCAGTTTATTTTTTTTTAAATTCCACCTCCTGTCTGACCTTTCCCAGGTCACACTCATCAGAGTAAATAATCCTAATATAAATTTCATCATTATCAAACTTCTATCTATACCAGTATCTGTAATATGTGACCGTTCTGAAACTACAACTACCACAATCCTTCCTGCTGGCAGTTGTAGTTTCCACAGGCTGCAGTACTATAAACCAATCATGCATTGGTTCGGAGTAACCCATGTTATATCAATACTCTGCCGGCTGGATACCTCGAGCTGATCGCGACCAGCGTCATTCCTTACAAGAAATATTAGTTTTAAGTTTGCTTTTAATAATAAAATTACCCTTTGACTCTTGGGTTATCCCTTTATTACAACCAACAAAAGTAGGCATACATTGCTGTACCGTCCTACAGTCCCATTACGTGTTGATCACACACAGATATACCCTTTATAGCTCCATCAATTAATATGCCCGAAAGGTTTATACACAAATAGAAGTAAACTATTAATTATGAGGATTATCTGCAGCGAATAGATCATCTGCCTGTTCACCCCTTCACCACCAGCAGCTGACAAAAGTGCAGCAATGTAAGGCGAGGGCTAAACAGCGACACGACATCCCCCGATAGTCACAGTAAATGGTGATCGCACTGCAATTTCCATGGAAACTTTTGAACCTATTCTGGAATAGCGGATAGAAGGGAACATATACAGAAGACAGAATTTTATGTTTCAACGGGTACCAGTGCTGTAGTGGGCAACCCTGCAGTTTAGAGGGGTTGTCCAATTTTAGAAAACTGGGAGTTAGGGAGTTAAAAGAGGTGTGGGTCCCGTAATCACAATCCTCATCTCTCAACCTGTGAGGAGTGGTTACAAAGAGCGTCTCTCGCTCTGGAGGAGCTGTCCTGTATTATACAGACAACACATTGATATAAAAGTGCATTGTGTAATACTTAATTTCCCCTGTGGTGGTGCTGCAGGGAAATTAAACACTTTCTGCCAGGTTTCCCCAGAGATCACAGATGATCGCTGGAGGTCCCAACAGAGGGACACTTTGTAATCTGCTTATTGTTAAGGGACCGTCTAACAAGTAGGGTTTGTACATAGCGGAAAACCCTTTTTAAAAGGAAGAAAAACAAAAGGACGACATTGCATTACAAATTTGCAGATCGTATAGCAATTGGGAATATTCAGGGCTTTTAATTAGGCTTTATTGGGGTGGTGTTTTTTTAATTAGCAGGGCTGTCGAGAAGGAGAGAACACAAGGTTTGTTTGTTTATTTGTTGCTTTTTATGGGATAATGTAACTTTATTCTTATAAATTCTACTCTGGGAGTAGAGAGAAGACAAGACGAATACCATGAGCCGGAGACAGAATAAACTAAGAACCTAGAACATTCACTTACCAACTCAAGGATATGGAGGGAGATGATAAATTAGCACTTTGCTCGTGATGCCGGAGACTCACATGCTCCAGGAGTGTAGAGTTTTTAGTCTGAAGGTTTTAAGACTTCACACAAGGTACAACCGCTAAAATCTCTCAAGTGGCAAAGAGAGTGTAAGCTCCCGTGCTGGTTACTGCCGGCTAACACGTGGCCGCTCACTTCCTGATCGCATAGCAGGAGAATAGATGTCATTATGGGGACATTACAACCTAGAAATATTGGACTCAATTCATATATAATTTACTGGATGGTGGTGGCACACGGGCAACATTATACAAATCATGAATTAATCTGAACAGAATGTATTTTGTTAAAAGGGGTTATCGGAGCTTATGACAAACACTAAAAAGTTCCTATATGTGGATGAGCGCTCACAAGATGCTGCCACCATAAACTTAGTAGTAGTATTTTTCATTACGTGCAATACTTTTGCTTTTATTTTGCTAGGGCTTGATGTAAAGGAGTGCAGTACCCATGACTCCGCTCCTCACAAACATTGCCTATATTTACAGCTACCTGCATGCCACACTATTTCAAGGGTTAAGGTAGTGCTGTAGTTACGCGCTGTCTGCTGCTCACTAAATGTACACTAGCTGCCAAGCATGTGAAACACTATCCCTCCAGAAACAGACAGGAGGAAGTACAAGGATCAGTGGAGATGTGCAACAGCCCATACTAGAGGAAGGGGACAAGGATGTCACACAAGCAGGAGATAAAGACCAGGAGCATGGTCGTGCAGGAGACTGGCTTACAATTTATTTATGTTTTAGCTACAGACAATACATTAGTGACTAATCTTACTACAGTTACACCAGTCACACGTGATTTTTAAAGATCGGAAAACCACTTTAAAAAATCTAGGGAAAGGAGAGCGGGAACAACGTATGACAGTCAGTACGGCGTAATGTCAGACAAAAATACCTTGTAGAATATGTAAAGGCCATTTATACGAATAGCAATGGGGAGAATAATTATGAAGAGCGATACATCAACTATAAAAAACAACAAAGAAACACACAGCTAATGGCAGAGTTTTTTTTTTTTTTTTTCAGATGGCCGTAATGTAGATGCATTTTAGAGTCTGTATGATCAACCGAACTTAGATCCCCATAGGGTCCTGTAGGATAGTCCCGAGTGTTGCAGCCGTAACATGGACAATAAAAAGTGGCTGCATTACGGATCTGTGATACCGCGTCCACCGCCTGCTATGAGCCCATATAGTACCAATGCGTGTCTACGATTCTGCATGCTCCATTGGACGTATTCCAAAAGAGGCACCAAGTGCGTAATAGACAAATCAGGGGTGTGCACCACCATAAAAAAAAAAAATAAGGGGTACCCTTTCTCCAGGTCGGTGGATCATGGCCATCTTCCCTTCATTAATTGGAAGTGTTGGATGACTATCAGTGAAGAGCACCAGTCCATCACTTTTTACAATGGTACCAAGGACCAATTACAGAACAATGGTGTAAATTACTACGTATCAGATTGATAACAAGACACAAGCCTTGTCCCCTCCCCCACTGATTGTAAGCGGCCATATATTTGCAGTACACGAGTAACCTCTGGCACTAAATACTGCTAACTACTAAATGCCCCCATTGAAAGTGCCGTCAGCAGTATAGATCTAGGTCAGGAGGTCATTCCAGGACAAATGAAATTGATGGAACTGTTCATTATGTAAAATTAAAAAGTAAAACAGCACACAGAGGCTCTAAGATAATTGAAGGGAAAGAGAAGCGGCGCCTCGAGTGACTACTTATCCCCGTTATTGAAAAGACTGTGGAAAATAAAAGTAACCGCGGTCGTAATGTAATGAGTTTGTCACGTTGACTGATCGCTTTGTAACAGTAAAAGTATGTGAGCGCCAATCAATGGATCATCTTAAAGACGGATGTTAACGAGCGCGGATGATGGGACAGCGGCTGATATTATTGGTTGTATAAAAAGCTGAAAATAACCAGCAACGCTTAATAGGATATCCACCACTTCCTTCAAGAACAGGAATAAAAAAACTAAAACATATTTCCCCAGAGACCTCCATTAATCCACCACCCTCCTGAGTTTACAGCATGTAAACACGAGGTTTTGGGGAAGGGGCAGAGCACTGTGTGTCTTGTCATGAAGCAGAAAACTCCACTAGCTGCTTTATCTGCAATGGAGACCAAGCAATACAAAGTCCTGCCCCCTTCGCTAAGAGCCGCCCCCTTACTAGCTGACGCATGGAGAATCGGGAAGTGAAGGATTCCTGTGTTTCCTGTTCCAGAATGAAATACGGCTACGTTTTTTGCTTTTTCCGCTTCATTCATTTCCTTCTTATGGATCTTCCTCAGGAAGTTATTTTTTTCTTATGCAGCGTAGTGGATTGACTATCAGGCAACATTTCCAAGATGGCCGTAGAGATTAAGTAAAAGGTCTGCCATACAAAAAGGGTCAACATTTTTGTACCGCTTTAGGGTGAATTTTTCTTTGGACAAGCAATTTTTCTTGAAGCCGACAAATATTGGGTAAAGATTGGTTGGATTTTTATCAGTGACTACCAACTCATCCTGATGAAGAACGAGGAATGTGAAAGACAAATAAGGACGTTTTTGGAATGATTGTTCGCAATTTGTGTGGCGTGGTCCACAGAGAAGAGTAGTTTGTTGTTGTCTTGGTGATCGACCAATCGTCGATGAACACCTATACCGTCCTCCTCTATATAAAAGTTCTGGCATCCAAAGTAACGGTATAGTTACATGTAGCGATTAAGTTGCAGTTAAAAAACGCATAATAAAAATCTAAAAAACGACATGTGTTTTTACTGCAAAATGATGCGGTTTGAAGTGCACCAGATCAACGTAAAAACGCATGCGTTTTTGATGAAGTTTTCAATGTACCTCAACTGCTGTGTGTGAATATACCCTTATTGCTGGACCACAAGAGTCTGTCCTCAGTCTCCGACCACCTAATGAGAATCAGTGGAACCCAGAGAAATGTATAAATCATGACACATTCAGATGTAGGTCCTCCGGTTATAAAGGAAATCTATAACCTGTTCTACGGGGCTGAAGGCCAATTCCCCTCCATATGGATTAGTGTCCATAAGGACATCACAAGAGCCGGGTCATGTGCTCTGTGTACACAGTAAGTCCTTAGAGCCACATGTACGGACACGGCTGTCTACGCAAACACTGCTGCCTTCCTAGTTGCTGTCCGTGGGGACTGAATCAGCTCTCGAGGAACAAATTGGTAAACTAAGGCCAGGATCACACAAGCCATTTTTGGAGCTAAATACAAGAGTGGACACAAAAGAAAAGAATTGCCTTAGTTCTTTCATAACACCTATCCTTCCTTTCTGGATTATCCAACATTGCGGATTATAGGAGGACAATACTTTTACGGTAAAGATCCTCTTTATTGTAAGTGCAGAATATATATGTCCTGCTAGCACATCAACACCATTTTGAGTTTTTAACCCCAAAATTTGGTGCCGATGAATTTCTCAACATATAACCACCACTAGAGGGAGTCTATGAGCCATATTGTTTATTATAAAGTATGCAGTAAGCACCCTCTAGTGGCAGATGCAGGTGGCCAGAATTGTATTATTTAACTACATGGCCCACATTACTCAATGTGTTTAGAACATATTCTCGGTGTAAAATGCTACCTTGGCATCGGTACTTGCAAAATTTTGGACCTAAAAATGGTATAGCGTTTGGAGGTTCCTTTTAAATTTGACAAAATGTAATATGACTCACACTGCTAACAAAACAGACCCAGTAACATCTACAAATAAACATATAATCCCGGAGTCATCCCAGAGGAACCTTGACTACTAAACCGGTCAATCAGCAGATCGGCGTCTCCATAATGTACAGCACTAGATACGCTATACACACGCCACTGCCAGGAATCCTTGACTTTATATTTCTGCCTTTTAATTTGAGAAGAGCTCTGCAGACTATTCATTTACAGCACGTCTGTGTTGTGTCGTTAATCTTTCACTTTCATTAAAATACGGCGTGGAAATATACTCCGCTAATGAATGGGAAGTGATTTGGCAGCGAACATTATATCCTCAAATCCAAGTGTCGGAAATGAGCAGATTTCTGCTTTAAAAAGCACCAGAAATAAGTGTACAGAATATAACGCGGTTCATAATGAAGAGAGGCCACAAATAAATAGTTGTTACAGACATCTGGATTCTACGGATCTGTTGTACGGCGCCCGTAGATGGCTTGCGGTATTCTCCATCGGATGCCAAATTACGGAGGCACGCTCACCTAGAAGAGTTGCTTCTAGATAAGATGGCGGCACATGGAGCACCTAGGAGTTGGTAATAAGGACCTTTAGGGTTTTTTTTTTGCCGCAGTACAGGGTCCGCACATGCGGCAATGTGGTGTGAATGAACACTAAAGCCAAGGCTGGACAAATTTCTAGACCCAAGATCCCAAAAATTTACTTCTAGAGGCAAACTTTTTGGATTTAGTCTCCTATTATTGGTTCCTTGCGAGGTCTAACTAACTCAAAGTCTAAAAGTAAGGCCCCATGCACACGAACGTGCTTTTGCGGCCGCAATTCCCCCCGAAAAGCCACGAGAGAATTGCAGCCCCATTCCGTGCATGGCCCAGAAGCCCGGGCCGCAGAAAGAACGGTCATGCATTATTATGGCGTGTTCTGCGGTCCAGGCTCTTAGGAAATAATGGACGCGGCCATGTGCACAGCCCGCGATTTGCGGGCAGCTCGTGGCCGACACTCCATGGCCGGCTAACCCGAAAATCACGGCCATGCACATGGCTACGGTCGTGTGCATGAGGCCTAACGCATCCATCACTGCCCTGAAGTCAAAAATCGAGCTTTTGACCATTGCGGAGAACCAGCAGGATTTCGGCACGGCTTGGATGCTTTCCAACAATTGTGGGACGCTTTGGGTCGATAGGTTTGTGCGGTCTTTACTAAACGGAAACGTTATCTTCTACTACTAATCTATCATTCTCGTATCCTCCCTCCCACCACATTATTAATAAACGCCTCCACTCAGGTCAGTCCAATAGAAACCAATTTCACACTTAAGTGGCTCCATTCCCACATGGGATAAATATTTAAGTATCTGCAATTACTGTGCTAAGTGGAATAATAACCCCTGGACTCCTGTAGACACGCTCAGCTGGAAACTCCCGCAATCCCCTCCAGGATAGAAGAATGATATCACATATGTATTACGGTACAGCCGCGTGCGATACAGGGAGACTGGAATGAATGAAATTATATCGTAATGGAAACCATATAATTCGGCACATTTTTGGATTTGGAGCACAGGAGGAAACCCACTGAAAAAAAGGGAGAACATACAAGCTCCGGGAATATCTTGTTCTCGGTGGGATTCAAATTCAGGGTCTGTAAGGCACTGGTGTTCACCATGAAGCCACAAGTTGAGAACAATTCAAGTGTGACCAACACATTCTGATCAGGTTGAAAAATTGTGTTGTGTATGGTCACGGATGGAAAACTCCTTTCATGGCAGACATATTGGAATTATCCTAACCTTCCCAAACACCGGTATAACAAAGAGGGGGACCCTGTGTAGTCTGATCTTGCTGTCGTGTGTTACTCCACTCACTTTGCCCCTTCTTAAAGATTATAGGGAGGAATGAAGCTGCAGGTTCAGACGCTGCCGACCCCGAGCAGTCGAAGGAGCTCTATACACAAAATGAAGACGATTTGCTTCACTATTTGAAATTCATCAAAGCAATAAAAAGTGGTTGCAAAAGACGACACACCCTTAATGGGGTTCTCCAAGCATTTTAGACTGATGGCCTATCGTTCAGATAGGACATCAATATCAGATAGGTGGGGGTCTGACTCCCAGCACCCCCACTGATCATCTGATTGATGGGGCCCATACATTTTTGTAGTGGCTGTGATTGCAGCTCAGTCCCATTCACTTGAATGGTACCTCCACCGATCTGAAGGTCAGACCATCAATATAAAATGCCTGGGCAACCATTTTAATGGGGATATACCATAATATTCGCTGGGACCTCCAATGGGTCGAGACTGAAAGGATCCCAGCCGCATCAGCTTTTTCTCCGACTCTACGTCGTTCCTGATCATGGCCTGTGTCTGCCACTACAACACCCAGATTATTGGCATATTTTGCATATATGCCCGTCTGTGGTGAGAACCCTTCTTTAGGACGTTATGTAAGTAGTTAGGGGTTATTATTTAGCTGGAACTTTTCCTTTCTATGGAATAACCTCTGTACAGTTTGGGTTGGAGATTTCTGTAGTTCTCCATTGTGCTGCCTCCACTTTCAGAAGTAACATTTGCCATGTGACGGACATGACCCGCTGGTGAATATAAAAAATGATTTAGCGCAAATGTTCTGCACTGCAGCTTGTAGTACGCAGCAGAGCGGAGCGCTGACTGTACAAGAGCCATCTGCTCTCTGCATCGACGTCCTGAACTCCTATGTACAAAAGGAGATGCAGAGTACAATGTCTACGTAACCCGTCCATTCCTCGCACCATTTGCTCTATTTCCTTACAACAACTAAGTGCTTTTAGTCTCGAGCCTCCGCAGAGATCTATCCATGTAGACAGCACGCAGGGCTACTGAAAACACAACTATTCTCATATAACAAAGTCATGTACAACTACGATGTGTGGTGTCCTGCCAGCGGTCTAGACACAACACAACTCTATGTACAGAAATACTGGTGGGGCGAAGGTGAATACAGGGAGCGCTGGATCTGTTGCATAATGGAAACCAACGACGTCCAATGGAACCCATTGACTTTTATGGTTTTTTTTTAGGTTTCCATCATGTTGCAGGCCAAAATATAGCGCAGCAAAAATGTCAACCTCTGATGCGGATGTGAACAGTGCCTAACAGAGGGGGGAAAAAAGTAATGTAACCAGAAAACACTCAATTCCAAAGGTTGCACTACATTTTTTTTCCAGCATAGTAAAAATACTCTGCTCAGGATTGAAAACTGTGCCGCAGCCTCAGACACTCCGTCTCCTTTTATAAACACACTGGGGTGAATTTAACAACCCTCGTACACCAATTGCCATGTGTAGGAGGCACTGAGAGCAGTGACAGAGAGCCTGATTCCAGCGCTAGGTCTATGAAAAGAAAACACTCTTTACCTGCTGCAGGTCCATTCAATGATGAGTGCGTGCCAGCACCCTCCACCGCTGACCGACAGCTTCCTTCCTATACTGTACATAGGCAGAAAGCGGTCAATCAGCGGCAGGTGGGTGAGGGAAGCTGCAGCTCGAATACAGATACTAATACTCACTAGACTAGCAGCAGGTAAAGCGTCTTAAGTGACCTAGTGCGGGAATTGGGGTCTGTGTCACTAATTTATGCTGCCCTCAGATCAGGCAGCATAAACCAGGTGACAGGTACCCTTGGAGGATCTACACACCCTGGTCATGTGACCACAGGTCCTATCTAAGGCACAACCGCACAATTTCAAATACTCTTGTAGTTTGGCCACTAGTTGGCAGCAACGCACTAAAATTACAGAAAACTGCTGCAAAGATGTTTACAGACGATTGTTCTTGAACTTGCTAAGAAATGGCAAATAAAAGCACAGTCCGTAAAGTCACATTGGGTGCCCCGGGCACACGTTACAGTAGAACTGTGTGAATAGGCAAAACTTACCCCCACTATAATTCAGACAAGAGGAACCAAAGTTTGTCCCATCTCCTATGTGAACGTCTCATAAAAGTAAACAGGGGCATGACAGATTGATTCTCCTGTTTCTTCCCAGTTCCTGTACAGAGGAGAAGCCCTGGGCACATTTACATTAACCATAGAGGTGGCCAACATGACGACCAATTCTCCCCGAGAACCGGAATAGGGAAAAATCTACAATATTCACTCCCCTTTGTAAAGGTCTTTGGCAAGTCTCCCCTTTATATCCAGTTATTTCACAACCCGCTGGCTATGACCGGTGAAATATATTGAGGTTGAGAAAGCCTCGTGAGCTGCAGGACATAATGTACAATTCTCTGCCGGGAGTGTCGCCCTTTCTGACCGGTGAAGATGAATGGCCTCATTTTGTGCAACACCGATTAAAACTCCGCTCCGACAGCCCAGTCCATTTATTGTGGAATGAAGGACAGGGGTCTTTAAATGTGCGAAGAAAAGAAAAATGTCCCACAACAGAGGTGTTCAGTAATACCAGTCAGGTGAACCCGGGAAACGCTGGCTGTTTTTAGCTGCCCGTACACTTACAATAACCGGATAGGTGAATTATACAGGAGCAGAAAAGTGTGGGCAGCATTGTGATCGGCGGGGAGTGTTTGTAAGGGAGGAAAGAAATCATTATAATATATAAAAAGCGGGCCGGGTACATAAAATGTTCCAGGTAGTGAATGTAATTGCTGCTCTCACCTGCGGGCACAGTATGGCAGCGGATCTCTTTGCCAGCTCCAGTACAAGGTGTGCCATTATTACGTCCTATTATTCGGTGTTATTTTACAGCTCCACAAGAAAATACTTCATCCAGAAATCTCCGCGCCATTATCCTTCTGCTCATTTTTTTATCGCCATTAATTCAGCTGCTTGCACATAATGCCCCCGCCCGCCACACTACAGAGTACACACCCGAGAGGCACTCGCTGTGGCATTATCCCGTCATACCAGCTCACATTGCAACCTTGCTTCATTAATTCAGAGTTTGTACAGCGCTCACTTAATGAGCCGCCACTCACAATCCAGCAGAGCAGTATGCAGACTTCTCCCGGCGGGCAATGCTGGGAACAAAGCTTTTAACCTCTCCGAGCCGATGATCTCGTTAATTACATGAGCCACAAATGCCAAATATGCAGGAATCACAAAGCTGACGAGACATCTATCACTTGAAAGGCGATTGCTTGCTTTAAATGAACATTGCTTTTTTTGCCAATTGAATGTTGACAATCCATCCTGATCATGCCTAGTGGACACAGGTGTAGGGCTCGTTACAGTGTATCACCGCTCTCTCTTTATAACCGACTGTGGCATGTATCCTTTGGACACAATCAAAAACAGGTTTCAAGCCCCTGGCTTTAAACAAGAATATTTATATTCACTGACAGCAAGCGGAGATCTTGAAAAATGGTGAAGAATTGAAACAAAAGTTTATTAGAAAGTTCCAGAACTTTTTATCTCGTGATTAATCAGGAACTATCCAGCCCCGACCTGTAATATAACCTGGCAAGACCGACCAGAGATACCCAAATCAGGCTTAACACGTTCTCTACAGCTCTGAAAACCCCTTTAACCCTTCCCACCGCAGCAGTTTTAAAAAAATAATTCCATTTTCTTCGACTTTCAAAAATCGTAATTTTATTTTCCTGTTGATGGAGCGGTGTTTTTTTTTTTGTAGGGCGAGATGTAGTTTTTATTAATACCATTGCGGAGTGCATACGACTTTTTGATCACTTTTTATTCCAGCAATTCTGGAGGTTTGTTTGTTTTTTATAGCGTTCACCATGCGGGATGGACTTTTACAGACGCTTGAGGTTTATTTTTTACATCACTTTTGTGGGAACGTAGTTGATTTGTCCCACTTGGGATCATTGATCGCTGGTACAATACTTTTACTCCTAGCAGGGATGAATAGGAGCAGAAAGATGGCAGACCTGGGGTCTTTCATTAGGCCCCCTCAGACTGCCATGTCAGTCATCGGCATCTTCCGATCGCATAGCAGGGACCGATGAGATGACGTATGGGCCACCCCTCTTTTTAACGGCTATAGACCGCAGAATCTAAAATCAGCCGTTCAAAACAGAAACACGGCCCAGAACGGAATCTTATGCAGAACGGCTGAGAAAAACGGCCGACACTCAGACCCTGCCATGTAAATAGAGCCTGGGGCCCCACGCCCACTTCAGTTATTTTCTTCAGTGTTTTATTGTGTTTTGTTTTTTAAACTGATCGCACCCGGACACATTCATTTCTATTGAGCCACGCACACTTCTGTTGTTGTAACAGAACCATGTGGCCGTTTCAACAAAAATAGGACAGATCCTACTCCTGCCTGTTTTTGACGGAACAGTCTCGGCCATTCCGTTCATCTGGTCCGTTGCAACAATGGACTAGACTGCACACGGAAACCATCCATGTATGTTTCATGGATCCGCCATTAGCGGCCGTACTCTTCCCGGCCAAGAAGTACAAATACATAAAATTGTGGGAAGGGTTAAAAGGGGAAATCCACACAAAATGATTTTCTGGCCTGTTAGAGTGGTTTCTATGGAATAGTGGGAATCGTGTATGTGCGTTCCAACTTTAAAAGCTTGCCGTGACTAAATTAGGGGTAATATTCGGGGAGGAGCACTTACTTAAATTTGCGAGCAGAATGAAAAGTTGTCCTCCCTGGTTGTGTGTGTGTAAAGGGGTGGGGGAGGGAGAATACAGGAACTTTTCTACATATCCCCCTTTACTAATCACAGAGGACATGTGCGGTCTGATGCGACACTCTCACATGTAGTCAACCACTTTCAGACTCTTCCTAGTATTTGGGGCGCGGAGACTTTTGGCCATCAGTTCTGGTGATGTGGCAGGTCTAAACTCTGCACGTCCTGGACTTTTATTTTTAGGAGGTGTTGTGCGTCTCATGCTCAAGTCAGACTTTTAACCACAAACATGACTTTTTATGCATTTTGTATACAACGTTACATTTTGATGCAAAATTGCATGAAGGCGAACAAAACCGTAAAGTGTTTTTGTTTTAAAATTCAGCTCTTATTTGTGGCAAAATTGTGAAACGGCCCAATGACGACCATTACATAGCGCGTGATCATAGAACTATTTACAGAATCAAGCTCATTTCATCTTATTCGTTATTACTTCTTGTAATAATTGAATTCAATAAGGTCAGGAGGCTTTGTACGAGCCTTATAATCATGTGTTCTTCCCTCTTTCTTGTTTAATTACTGCAGACTTCAGTGAATTAATTATTGTTTTATCACCGCTAAGGAAAACCAGAAAATAAAAAAATTGGTGGCAACAGAAATTGTAGAGCGTTTTCTTCTCAGGCTCTACAAATTAGCAGCATATCAAGAACATGACAGAGAGATACATGGGGTGGATCTCCGCAATCACCCCACCCCTACTAAACCCTGCAATGTCAACGCAATACCAACAAACATTAACACCATGCAGAACCCAACACGGAGGGATCGAATATTATTGTCCTACACAAGCGAGAAATGTAACATTAAATGAATGGCCGACCATGTAATACAGACAGGCTGGGTTCGCCAGAGTGAGAGCCCCTATTTGTGAATGGCTTCGCTAAGATCCCCTAGAGGGGGGATCCGGAGGGCCGGACCACCCTTCTATACCGTCCACAAGCCCTAAAAAAGGGTAAACGGAAAAGGGTCGTCTTTAAAAGAAACTTGTTAAAGGGGTATTCTGGTTTCAGAATTTTTTTTTTGGTACTGGATTGTCATACAATTTTCCAATATACTTCCTGTATTAAATCCTCACCGATTTCAAGATCTCTGCTTTCAGTCATTAAGTAGGAACTATCATTTTCTGATGATCACACAGGTGCATGCTTGTTACAATGCAAGTGTCAGGCGCGCCACAATGCCCAGGACCTGTGTGTCCATCACATGACCAGGACAGATTTTTTTTATCCACTGGTGGTAAACTAAGACTTCTATAAAATGACAGCAAGCAGAAATCTTGAAAGCTGTAAGGAGTGGAGTTAGAAAGAATACTAAAAAACGAACACTAAAAAAATAGAACCCGGAATACCCTTTGACCCCTTCGGAATACCCCTTGAACACTTTTGCTGCTGTAACAATTATCACACTTGGCAAAAACAAATAAAACCTAAACATAAAAACCCTATTATTCCCCCATAGACCTATATTTTCAAAAAATAAATCGGACTTAGGGGGGATTCACACGAGCGTGTATTCGGTCCGTGCGGGCCGCGTGGTTTTCACGCGGCACGCATGGACCAATACAAGTCTATGGGGCAGTACAGACAGTCCGTGCTTTTTGCGCAGCGTTTGTCTGCTGCGCAAAATGCGCGACAGGTTCAATAACTCTGCGTATTTCGCGCATCACGCACCCATTGAAGTCAATGGGTGCGTGAAAATCACGCGCACCACACGGAAGCACTTCCGTTGGACGAGCGTGATTCGCGCAACAGCAGTGAAAAGGATGAATGAAAACCGAAAAGCACCACGTGCTTTTCTGTTTCCGAACATCCAAACGGAGTGTCTTTGCGATGAGCGAAGCCGGACAAGCGTACCGAACTTCACCGGGTTCGGCCAAACTCGTTTTGGCCGATCCCGGCAAAAAAATTATCGGTACGCGACGTCAGGAGATAGTCACTGTCCATGGTGCTGCAAGAGTTAAACTGTTTCAGCACCATGGACAGTGACTTGCGATCCCAAAATACATTAACCTGTAAAAAAAAAACGAAGTTCTAACTTACCGATTACTCCTGTCTCCTTCCTGCAGTCCGACCTCCCGGGATGACACTTCAGTTCAAGTGACAGCTCCAGCCAATCACAGTCCAAGCACAGGCTGCAGCCAATCACAGGCTGCAGCGGTCACTTGGACTGCTGCGTCATCCAGGGAGGTGGGGCCCGATGTCAAGAGAGGCGCGTCACCAAGGACGCGTCACCAAGGACGCGTCACCAAGGCAACGGCCGGGAAGTTCTCGGTAAGTAGGAACTTTATCTTTTTTTTTTACAGGTTTTTCGCTGTTGTGTTCGGCATTCACTGTCGAGGGTGCTGAAAGATTTAGCTCTTTCAGCACCTTGGACAGTGACGGCCGTTGACAAGCCTCATCTCTATGATGCCGGCTGCGCGAAAATCACGCAGCCGCGCATCAGACACGCATGACACACGCAGCTGTCAAATGGTTTTTGCGCTCGCAAAACGCTGCGTTGTTTGCGCGCGCAAAAACGCAACGTTCGTGTGAATCTCCCCTTAAGCAGAGCCGTAAAACGCACACTACCTCCTGAAACTAAAAGTACAGGACGTGCGGAGCTCATACATGCCACTTATGTCTAGGTCTACATATCGTCCCATAAAAACCTGAGATCACATGTCCCAACTAGACGCAGGGGGTGATTAGATAAGTAACTGCTCATCATCTCACCCCTGTAGTCCGAACCCCCCCCCCCTCTAAAAGTTACAGTCAGGGAGCGCGTATCATCTGTCATTTAGAAGAGGGGGAAGAACATGAAAAGTTCTTGTATCCCCCGGGTAACAGGCTGTGTGTGATCTTTCTTTCGGCTCTCTCTTGCAGCTTCCCCCCCCTCCCTTAGGAGACACAGAACCAGCTTCACCCCAAATATTGAGCCTGGTATCATTTCAAAGCGAACATCTAAGCTAGAGCCCGTAAATTCTAGCCACGGTAACCTTTAAAATCTTGACGTATATCATACCTCCGGCACACTAAGCAAACAATAACATGCAGATTTGCTGCAGACTCCAGGCTGCCTGGATAATCGGCCGATGCAGCGAGCGCTGATCAATGACACATCGTTGATCGACGCTCGTTTGCTTCGGTCACACGGAGCTATGGATGGGGACGAGCGGTCGTTACTCCGATCGCTCGTCCCCATACATTTCCATCATGTCGGCAGCGCGTCTCCCTCGTTACACACCAAGATGTGCTGCCGACAACGATAATATTTTACTTTTTTAAAACCAGATGATCCGCAGATGATCCAGCGTTCGCTCGTTCATCTGCTGATCGCTGCCCTGTTTACACAGGACAATTACCGGCAATGAGCGTTGCATCAACCATAATCACCCGGTGTAAAACCCCCTTAAAACATTGTAACAGGATAAAGAGGTTTACAGAGAATAATGTATTTCGCTCACAGAGGATTGTACAGATTGGACAAGAGTGTAATAAACAGAAGTAATACTTCTGTGCCGGTTTTTAGCCTCTGAATGTAAGGATATTCTCAGTCACAAGAAGCAAGCAGAGATCTTGACATTGGTGAGGAATGGATTCTCAAAGTATATTAGAAAATTGCAGAACTTTCATGATACAACCATTAGGCTTTATTTACATAGAACTGGGTAACCCCTTTCAGCCGAGGTTAAACAGGCAATTAGGGAGGACACCCAATTTAATTGGTAAGATCTAGGTACAATCCTATGATGAGGATATAGTAATAATAATAATCCACAGAGGCTTACTGCCGGGACTGGGGAGTCATCAGGTGGGTAATGGTTTGTCCTCTTTACCTCTATGATAATTGATGATCACCCATCCGTCACGCCACACTGATGGCCACTCACAATGATTAATAAGAATTCTACTAATAAGAATACTAATGATTTAGCAATAAAGTTTGTCCTGGGGATTCGCTAAATTATACAGAGTATGGATTCAGTAAGAGCTATAGGGTCACAACAAGGTGAAGCTCCACAGCTTTATGTAGGGGCGGAAGATGTTCTATTTATGTGGTAATAAGACGATCACCTGGAGTGCGGCACTTGGGGGACCCGTCACCTCTCCGGACACCTTTATTTTAGCAATTACTTGTATAAGGCCCATGCAAAAGACAGTCATCATGATTTGCAATTACTGATCCGTAGTTGCGGATCAAAGTCCGGACCCTTTCATTTCTATTGCCCTTGTACACCTTTCCGTATATTAATGGGAATGTGTCCGGGCCGTAGACAGGATCCCCAAAAAATAGGACGTCTTATTTTTTAAAATTTACAGACCGTGCTCCTACACTTTATAATGGGAGCACGGCCCACAAATGCAGGTGACTGTCCGTGCCCGTAATCACCAGCCTTACCCATGAAATGACAATTCTGGAGAATCGTTTCTCATTTCTATGTTGTACAGTTCCTCTGTTACTCCTTCTGGAAATATATAAACACATTGACAACTGGGTGTTACCTACACAGCCTCTCTCAGCACGGATTGGACGTACTTAGTCTGTATAAGGACGCACCCCCAACTAGTAACACCCAGTTGTCAATTTATTCATACATTTGTAGGAGGAGTAACAGAGGAACAATATGAAAGTATATACGTATATACATACACACTGCAGGCAGGTTGATCGCTAGGATCGCCACACCACTGGGACCACCACCAGTTCGGTGGTTCCGAGTCCCCCGTTCCTCTTCACTGCACAATCGCAGTAAGGAGGATTTTAAGTGGAGCGGCGGTCGCACACGTGCTCTGTAACTCCATACAATGACTATGGGGCCAACAGAGACAGATGAGTGCAGTGAGGAGGAATGGAGGCGCAGGCCCGCTTTCTAGCCAATCGGTGGGGTCCAAGTGGTGGGGCCACAGCGATCATACATCAGCTATCCAGTGCAAGTCTGGGGGACACTGCATGACTGGTCTTCTCTCTGGTTCTTTCTAAATCCGTGTGTCATGCACCGCCCCTTCGTACCCTGTGCTAGACATAATAAAGTGCGTCGTTATTTATTCAGAGTGATCTTTTAAAGGGGTATTCCCATCCGAGACATTTATAAAGAAAAATATCCTGATCGGCACTCCAGAGAACAGGAGATGAGGTGGTATGCGAGTTGGAAACGCTCTGCTGTGCCTGTATTTTCCCGATTGGTAAATGTCTGACAGGTTGGGGTTCCACTATTGGGAATGTAACCAGACAAAACCAGAAAAAAAAAAAGTTGTGCACCCCGACTTTAGGGGATACTGTATGGCGTCACATCTTTTTTTCCCTCAGAGTCTTATAGACCCCCCTGATGTGATTATGGTATGAAAAAGGGATGGAGACATAGGGACTAGAGATTTAGGGAGAGGTTCATGTGCTGGGACTTCTTGGTGTTCCCTATGGACAGAACTCCACCCAGTTAAGAAGAGAGGGATTGTTCAGGTGCCAAGATGCCCGAAAGTCAATAAACTTTGTGCCATACAAGCATTTAGTTGTGCATTAACCAGTTGTTTTCGGCTTGGTGAATCAATGCGGGTAGAGTATCAGGGCTCTATATGCTATACATACATGGCTGCCATGACGAGGGAGGGCAGAGCCACACTGTGTACAGTCAGGGCACCTCGGAGAAGAAGGTAATACAGTCCTCAAGGACTCCGGCAGGGTAAATACTGGGCTACGCTTCTCATTAGGGGACTGGGTTATGCCCAGTGGCACATGAAATATTGTGTAGAGCTCAAATCTAATACCAACAGATCCCGGCAGCTTATGCTGCACAGTCCTTGTAAGAATGGAAGTGGAAATGGGGATGAAAGTTTCCACAATACAAATAAAGAGCATAAAAAAATAAAAAATAAAAATATTTATATATATATTTCACTAATATCTTATTTCTCCGCAGATTTCATCATCGCACTAAGAACAGCAGCGAGTGAAAGGTGACGATTCTCTCCGCACACAGGGAAAGGCACAAAAACTGGAGCTTCCCATTGCAGCTTTATTAGCGACTCCTTATGACCTTACAAATCATTTTTTTACACACAGGAGCCCAATTAGGTTGGGTCATAGCCTAGAAAGAGGGGCCACACTATAGAGCGCAGGGATCCAGTGAAGATTAACACGCAGTTGTGGTCGTCGTGTGGTTTTGTCGCTGCACCTAAGTCTACTCTTCAAACCTGGTCACCAATTGCCAGCGTTGGCCATAGGAATATAATTAGAAAAACAACATGGGCGGAGATACTGTATCCGACAGTCTGATCACTAGGGATACACCGCCTAGCAACCAGTCTTTACAATTAGGCACATCCCTAGCAACCAGCAACACGTGGGTAGAGGTCTGAGAAGCTCCTCAATAACGCTGATGCCTGAAATATGACATTAAGATAGTCCAGTGAACGGAGTAGGCACCGCTGGTAACGTCACCCATTACCTTCTCACTTTCCCCTTTATTCTGAAGCAGCGGACAGAAGAGAAGCCATGAAACCGGAGGCAAAAAAAATAAAAAAAACCTGCCTTCCTTCCCTGCCGACACGGGTGAGTGAAGTCATCAGCGGTGTCCTCCCTATAGGTATCAGCAGTCTCTGACAACTGCGGGGATCACATTAGTGCAATCCTACGGGACAAAGGGTGTCAGAAATAAGGCTATTCGGCCCTGACATAAGATACACAGGTATTTAACCTTCTAAACTAGTTGTACAGTATATGTCCAACCACAGGTTTGCCGCCTCATCATCATCATCACATCAACCTGTGACAAACTCTGCTCTGCTACATCACATCACTATTGCAAATCCTGCGCATTAAAATAATCGGTTAACAAATTTGCAGAAATATGTAAATCCCTGCACAGGAAAAAAAAACGTGCGCTTTAATGTCGTAATGAAAAAAAACAGTCAAAAAATGGGTGACGGAAAACTACAAAGTAGTAAACAAATTCTGCAAGTCTACATGAAGACGTATGTGAGGAGGAGGAGGAGGAGGAGGAGGAGATGGTCTACAACAGAATAATGAAGAGGACTCCTCGGTAACCCCAACCCTTGTACCTCTATCTGTACACACATTTACACCATTATCACACATGTTGTATGTCCTGGGGAAGGCTCCACATACATGTAGACCGCTGCCACCTTCATCTGGTCTCCTGGCGTGTTCAGCTGGAGAGCTGCTCGTCTTTCAACTAACGCCCACACGAGAGTGCCAGCCGGCTGCCAGGTGTTAATGACAGCAGTAAATGATCGACCCGTAAAATGTCCCCCATGGGGAGGTGATGGAGGAGTTTTCAGTCGTGTGTCATTACGGATACGCTTCACTGTGGTTTATATTTAAAGGGGTATTTCAGTTTATAGCAAATAAAGCTTAGTAATGGCAGAGGCGTAGCTAGGTTCTCCTGCACCCGGGGCAAAGATTCAGATTGGCGCCCCCCCCCCATTTATTTCCCGACATCTCCTTCCCCCTCGCCATGATTTCTTTCCCTACCAATCAATGAGGTGTAATTTTTTTTTTTCACCTTTTTTTAATGTAATGAGTATAAAAGCATTCCTACATTTTACAAGCAATGTAGTTCTATAATGTAATTAAGAAAATTAAAGAGGCCACACACAGCCCCCTGTAGATAGCGGTACACACAGCCCTCTGCCCCTTTGTAAATAGTGTCACACTCCCCCCCTTTTAATTAGCGCCAGATATGAGAGAGAGAGAGAGAGATATGAGAGAGTGAGAGATATGAGAGAGATATGAGAGAGAGAGAGAGAGAGATAAGAGAGAGATATGAGAGAGAGAGAGAGAGAGATAAGAGAGAGATATGAGAGAGAGAGAGAGAGAGAGATAAGAGAGAGATATGAGAGAGAGAGAGAGAGATAAGAGAGAGATATGAGAGAGAGAGAGAGAGATAAGAGAGAGATATGAGAGAGAGAGAGAGAGATAAGAGAGAGATATGAGAGAGAGAGAGAGAGATAAGAGAGAGATATGAGAGAGAGAGAGAGAGAGAGAGAGAGAGATAAGAGAGAGATATGAGAGAGAGAGAGAGATAAGAGAGAGATATGAGAGAGTGAGAGATATGAGAGAGTGAGAGATATGAGAGAGTGAGAGATATGAGAGAGTGAGAGCGAGATACGAGAGAGAGAGAGAGATACGAGAGAGAGAGAATGAGAGAGAGAGAGATACGAGAGAGAGAGAGAGATACGAGAGAGAGAGAATGAGAGAGAGAGAGATACGAGAGAGAGAGAATGAGAGAGAGAGAGAGATGAGAGAGAGAGAGAGAGAGAGAGAGAGAGAGAGAGAGAGAGAGAGAGAGAGAGAGAGAGAGAGAGAGAGAGAGAGAGAGAGAGAGAGAGAGAGAGAGAGAGAGAGAGAGAGAGAGAGAGAGAGAGAGAGAGAGAGAGAGAGAGAGAGAGAGAGAGAGAGATGTTCCTTGGAGACGGTCTGTCTGAATGTAATGATAAGCACAGCGCATTTCATATACAATTTCATTTATTCCCTGCCGCTAAGATAACCACTAATAACTGATGTACGCAGCAACATAAGTACTGCCATGCCGGCGGGTAACCTAATAAGACTAGGACGAGCTACAAAAGACTAAAACGCAACACCACTAAGGTCAAAAGGATTAAACATAAGCGCTTGCATACATACGGACTATCTCCAGGCAATGTGGGATCAATACCTCAAGTAATGGATGGGGTTATTACCGTGCAAATTTCGGCGTTCTATTGACTTCTTTAGGAACTGAAGATTCAATGTATTAACCACATTTCTATATATTACACCGGACGCTGGAGAGCAGGAGGGAGGGGAGAGGATAAAGCAGCTGGAATGTGGAATTATAATGTAGTGAGGCCCCATGCACACGACCGTAAAACTGCCCGTAATTACGGGCCCATTCATTTCTATGGCCAACCAACACCTTCCCATATGTCCACGGGAGGGTGTCCGCGGCGTCAAAACCTGCCAAAAAAAATAGGACAAGTCCTATTTTTTTTATTTTACGGACCGGGCTCCTATACTTTATAATAGGAGCACGGCCCGTAAAAACGGCTGGCTGTCCACGGCCACCCGAGCCTGTAATTACGGGCATGGTCGTGTGCATGAAGCCCAACACAAACATATTCAACATAACATGTCGAAAACTTCAAATTTTGCAAATTTGCAACAATTTTCTTCATGTCCGTTGATAGACAAAGTCGGCCACGGTAAGATGTGTCGATAGAAGGTCACCTACTTGTTGATAGTTTCCTGATCATGTTTTTTTTTTTTCCTACAGACTGCACAGATTAGAATAGAAACCCTGTGTTACAAAGAGGCTGAATTTTACTCTGTGAGCCGCCATACAAGCTGCAGCTATGTGAATGAAGCCTTAAGCCGGCAGAATTTTTGCAGATTCCACCACGAAATTCTGCCTCCCATTTCAATGGGAGTCAAATGCTTCTTTTTCACCTAGCGGTAAAAAGAAGCGTCCCCCACAAATTTCGGTTGAGACTCTGCCCAAACCTCCCATTGAAGTCAATGGGGGGGGGCGACGACTTCCTGCCAACGGAAGGAATAATCCCGCAGAGGATTTGGCGGAGCAACCGGCCACGCAAAATCCACCATGTGAACAGGGCTTAGGGTTAGTTCACAAAGTTTTTGGGCGCTGATTTTGAATCGGCAACAAAACGTCCGAAATCGCCTCCTATTGATTTTAATGGTTGACGACAGTTTTTTTTCCCCTAGGCAGTTGTTGACCACTAACAAGGGGAAAAAAAATTAAGTCAGAACGTCCTTTCCTGCGGCACTCGTTTCAAAGTGTTTTTTGCCCATGTTCTGGCATTAGCTTCAATGGCGAATAAAGCTGCGAAAAATGTGGAGAAAAAGCGCAGGCAGTTCAAGATCTGCCCCAAAATTCCTTCAGGAACATGATTTCTTCCTGCAAAAAACTCTGAACAGGGCCCTAAAATACCTCCACCAGCCCTCCGTATGATGAGCCTACCAGAGGGCAAGTAAACCATAGAAGGGTAACAACGGGGCTGATAGAGACTCAATATCGAGAAACGTTTTATCAGCCGCCACATGGGACTCCAGTTTCTCGTCTCACAGAGTTGCAAATCTACTATCATCGGTAAGATCATAAAAATGCAGTTGGGAATACATTTCCATAATATGTAATTACAAAAGTGAGAGCATCAACATCTGCCTGAAACTCATTACCCATCAAATGCTGCCAACTAGAGGGAAAGTGGACCATGGCGAGAGAGCCAACGGGGTGTGCGGGACACACAGGGAGAACAACAGGACGCAGATGCTCTGGGTATATAGTGTCAGCCGCACTTGATGTGGCCCATTGTCTTCACGAAGATGAAGTTTGCAACGAATAATAAAAAAAATAGAATTTTTTTCATTGTAGAATCAGAATCAATCCGTATAAAACACAAAAGGTGCAAGTAACGTCGCCCGTCACCAACTATCTGCTCATAATACAATTATTCTGATAATCGGTAGCTGGATATGGGACTCCGGGTTATTAAAGTATGACCGCTGGGTATCGTATGATTGGTACACACTCTGATGTACAAGCGCAAAATCCATATTTTAAAATGTAATGAAATAAATGGATCAGGGCTGGAGAAAATGTCCAGTCTATTCTGTAGGACATATCTGGTTGTGGTAATGGCCACGTACAACAGACACCGGAGCTGCCGGCAGGTACCAAACATCCATACACAGAGACCGTCAGTCAAGAACTGGATCCATGTGCCGGCTTGGGCATCAAAGCATCTTCAAACTTGCCAGACAATCAGATAATTATCAGGTTAATGACGGATTCACACGAACGAGTGCAAACTCTGACGCGAAAGATGGACGTTTTTCGCGTCAGTCACACCATTGCGGGACCTGTTTTCACGGATCTCTCATCTTGAGTCTTTTGAGGGATTCGTGAAAACGGACGAAAATATGAGCCGTTCTATTTTTTTTTCATGGGCCCTTCACACAGTCCGTTGAAATGACGGCCGAGTGAATGGCCCCATTGAAATACATGCGTCCGTGTGATGGCCGTTAAAAGAAAGGCCGTCACACGGACGTATACTGCGTTCGTCTGAATAAGCCCTTACAAAGACCTCCGACACATTCTACAATTACAGACATAGGTCTGTAACATAAAAGGTGATTTGCCGCTTTAAAGCCTCCCACCTGTGCACCGCTTACCGGTTCAAGCACTTTCCACTTCTTCTTTTGCATGATTCCTTCCCATGTCTCCTGTATTTTCAGTGGGGGTATTAAAACAAGTCTGGTGGCACTGAAGGACAGTCTACTGTAGAGCACAGAGAACTTCCCGTGACCACTCCAGTTACACGTAGCTACATTTATTCAATAGTGGTCACCAAAACGGGAGGACAAATGAACACTAAAAGGGAACTGCAACGAGAAGACGTTATGTAATGCTAATTATTTTATGCGTATACAGTTACCGGAGCCGGGGTTATCCTGTGCCATAAAATGCTATTGCAATCATAAGGTAACCCAACATAAGAGGACTTCCTAATATACTTGTTTCCAGCATGTAAGTACAATCACACGGTCCCGGAAGTTCAGTACTTCTTACCGTTTTGATGATGCGCCGACAGGTTTGGTTTTTTTTTTTGGTTCTTTTCCCCAGATAACCCTTTTAATCTTTAAGTTACACTCCCACATAGTGCCGTCTGCATGCTACCGAAACCCGCTCACTTGTGGTGCCGGTAATACCCGTCAAAATGGTGCGGTCATTGGCAACTGCAACTAAGCGCGGGTTCGGCTGATTGCAGACACTGCTTCGTCTCACCAAACCCTAAAGGATGTCTGTCATTTCTTATTGGCAGATTAGCGGAATGCTGCAGTTCAGGCAAGCGTAACCCCGGAGATCAGCGGATCTCACTGAAGCAGGCGGCTACGGGTATGAACACTCGCAGATTTTCCACAGCTAATTGCAGAAAATCGGCAGTGTTTTACAGCAGCAGCACTGAGGGTGAGATTTCAACAAATCTCGTCCCCAAACCGCGTAAAAATGCCACACCTGTAGTGCGGTTTCTTCAACCGCAGCATGTCAATTAATGCTGTGGAATTGCTGCTCTTCTGTTGCCGGTTTTCTCCATTGAATTCAATGGGGTGCTTAAACCCGCAACAAAGCGGTGTGTGCTGCGACATTTGCAGCAGAATCACATGCGATTTTTGCAGTGGAATCGCTGTAAGTGAGAAAAAAAAAAAAGTTACTTACCCAATGTTTCCGCCTTCCTCTCCAGTCCGGCCTCCTGAGGCGGGATTCACACGACCGGGTCCCGCCCGAGCCCGAGTGTCGGCCGGTAAAATCGGCCATTTTACCCGGCCGGTTTGCATAAAGTTTTGCATCCGTTCCGGGCCGATCTGGACAGTGACATCAGCGGCAACTCCTGAAGGGGAATCCCCATGTGTTCGGGGATTCCGCTTCAGGAGTTTCCCCTGATGTCACTGCCCAGATATGGACAGAGACATCAAGCACTCTGTCCAGGAGCAGAATCCCCGAAAACACGGGGATTCCGCTCCTTCAAGGAGCTAAAGTGGGCCTAGAACATAGCAGAGCGCGGAGATACCTCCCCGCTCTGCTATAGTGGCGTCGCTACAGTAGTAGCAGCCGCAGCTGCTAGCGCGCCATGGAAGGTGTCGCCGGGCCAGGGCGCTTTTAACAAGCAGGGGAAGGGAGCCAGCGCAGCGCTCCCTTCCACCTGCTGTACACCCCGGCCCTGCCACACAGTGTACAGCGATGCCATTCGTCCGAATGGCATCAACTCCTCCTCCTCCTCACATGCACTCTGTGCTGTGAGGAGGAGATAGAGCGCAAGCCACGGAAAACCCGGCCATCACTCGGGACACATTCCGGTGATGGCCGTGTATTACCCGGCCCCATAGACTTCTATGGGAGCCGGGCGGCCGAGTACCCGGCCGAAAATAGAGCATGTCCTATTTTTTGACGGACGGTTTTCCCGGCCGTCAAAAAATCGGTCGTGTGAATAGCCCCATTAGGGGTCTATTATTCCTAATGCAGCTGGGTGCCGGCCGATTTATGAACGGGAAACCCTGTCGTGTGAATGAGGCCTGAGAGGTTTCATCCCATGTGACCGCTGCAGCCAACCACAGGCTTCGGCGGTCACATGGGCTGCAACATCATCCCAGGAGGCCGGACTACGTGCAGGGAAGAGGGAGGGGGTAAGTATGAACAGTTTGTCTTATTTTTCCGGCGCTACTTTACGCAGCGGAAGTTCCGCCGAAACAACACACGACAAAGTGGTGAGATTTTTCGGGTGGCATTCCCTGCAGTGTTCACGGATACACTGCGCAGCTTGGTGCAGCGTATCCGCCCTGAACACGCTGTGCACCCGAAGAGTGGGAACCTTTCTTGCTGTTGCTCTCCAATCTATTTAAAGCGAATCTGGAGCAGCCCCTCCAATCTACGGGGTCCATATGCTTTAATGGGGCATATGGCACAACCCCTTTAAATCAGAAGTTCATATAATGAATCCAACAAAAAGCCTGGCATCATTGTCTGCGCTATAATTCAGCTAATGAAAATTATCATAAACCAATTAAAGGCAAATCATGAAGTTGTACTGCAGAAAAAAGATTTACGCCGTATCCTCCCAGATGACACTGGTGAAACAAGCAGCATATGTGGCTTTATTACAGGGCGATGAAATCACATCTGTGATACTGTGACCTGGGAGAAGATCTCTGCGGAAATCAGACTTCTTCACTCGAGCGTCTACATATTTGTTATGCTATTTGCCCTTTGATTAGTAGCTAAATTGCTGGAAACGATTGCGGAGTGTGTGAATCTTATCTGTGGAGGATCTGGAGCATCTCATCTGTATGACCTGAATGGCTAACAATGATTTTCTTTGAAGCCTTTTGTTAAATTTTGACATCCCGAAATTCAGGTAGCAGTTTAGAGGAGATCACCTTCACCCTTCACGAATGAACTGTATGGAGGACTGAGGAGAAAGAGCTTTGAATAGAGAGGTCTACGTACCACCACAATCTCTCCGTGTGTGTCTTCTCAACAAGTCTAAAATCTAGGCTTTGCTGCATCTTGTAACAATGAAGTTGGCCAAAAACGTCCAACCTGCCTAAAAATGTCCAATTTGATTTAATAATCAGAAGTTCTCAAAAAGTCACAGCTCCCGATAGCCGTCAAGCCCCGACATATAAACCAATCAGCCAAAACATTAAAAACACCTGGCTACAATGTGTAGATTCCCCCCCCCATGCCACCACAGTTCTGACCCGTTGAGGCGTGGACTCCACAAGATCTCTGAAGGTTCCTGTAGAATCTGAGCCCAAGACGTTAGCAGCAGGTCCTTTAAATTGTAAGGTGCGGCCTCCATGGATCAGGCTTGTTCTTCAGCACATCCCACAGATGATCGATCGGTTTGAGATCTGGGATATTTGGAGGGAAGTAAACACCTTGAACTCATGTTCCTCAGACCATTCCTGTATAATGTTTGCAGTGTGGCGGGGGCATTATCCTGCTGAAAGAGGGCACTGCCTTTGGGAAACACCGCTGCCATGAAGGGATGTACTTGTCTGCAGCAATTTTTAGGTAGAGGTACGCGTCACACCCACATGAACGCCAGGACCCAAGATTTCCCGGCTGACCATTGCCCAGAGCATCACACTGCCTCCGTCGGCTTGTCTTATTCCCATAATGCATCCTGGTGTTCACATCTGCGTTGTGGTTTTCTGCTGCATCAATGTTCACATATCCATTGTAGGTGCTTTCGGCAGTGGACAAGGGTCAGCATGGGCTCTCTGACCAGTCTGCGGCATCAACTTCGAGAACAGACTGTTCACTCGCTGCCCAATATATCCCCCTCGTAATCAGGTTCCAGTGTAACCAGATCATCAGTGATATTCTCTTCACCCGTTAGTGGTTTTAATCTTATGGCTGATCGACGTATATAACATGTAGGAAAGTCTCTTTACATAAATACAAGGTGCCAAACTTGTGCTAGACGTCTATACGAGCCTGGACAAAGAAGCCCATCATCTTCCCTTATTCATATTACGTTCAGGAACACTGCGGAGAGTGAAACACAATGACGTTTTCCTTGTAATTTCTATAGCGTCCGGTTTTAAATGAAAACGAACAAAAACTCTAATAACATTCTGGAATATGTCAAATAGACACAAAGGAGAGTGATGCAAACTTCTTGACTCTGGTGTCCGTCGGGGATAATGCTGCGTATAATATGCTGAGGTTTGCTAAATGCTACAGCCCCGGGTGATAACACGCTGCCTAAATCCTACAGGATTTGTTTTTAACTGAAGTAATTGTCACACACATTCAGAGATCAACCTTACTGCTCTGGCCATAGATCTTGACAATACAAGCAGCTCTATCAGGCTACAACTTAGGGTGCGATTACACGGCCTGACGTGGGCCATGTAAACGATCGCCGATCAACGAGACGAGCGATCATTACTCCCATCGTTCGTCCCCATACATTTTCATCATGTCGGCAGCACATCTCTCCGATTACACAAGGAGATGTGTCGCCGACAACTTTGATTTTTAATGCTGCATAAGAGAGCAGATCAGCCGGTGAAGCTCGTTCATCGCCTGATCGTCGCCCTGATTACACAGGGAAATGGTCGGGAAGTAGAGTTCATATGAAGGCTGGTTTGCCCGATCATTGCCCCGTGTATTAGCGGATATAACATATCTTATAGGACATGTCCAGCATTGAACACCATTCTACATCTTATATACAGATCACGCGTACATCAAATGGTGAATAACTGGTCATGGTCTATGATGTAGTACTGATCCCGGGTTGTAATATAGCACAGAGCTGCATTCACGATTTTGCAGATTTCAGAGCTGAAACCTCCAGCATCCCCTGCTGCACCAGTATCTGCATAAAGTTCTTATATTTATTTGCATTCTGAGAGAGTTTATTTAATTTTAAAGGGATTCCTTCCGGAGCCCATTGAACGGAGTGCGGCGACATGTTAACATCGCAGCGTAACTAGAGCCCGTGCATGCCCCCACCATACTCTGCATCTTGTCCGTTGCACTGTGAGGGGGGGCCTCGTGTCCGGACTTGAATGCCGTTCTTTGCAGCGTTGCTCAGTTTACTGGGCTCTGGAGGGAGGGGATTATTTCTCTTTTTGTCATTATACACCAAAGTAAAACTAACATGTAAACGGATGCCATCTATAGTACACATCTGTCCTGGTAATATACCCGATATTCAGTGTTACTGTTGTCAGCTACACGGACATAGCGCGAGACCCGTGTCATGTTATATCCCATAGTGATGCCAAGACCTTATAAACACAACAAGAATCACTACTTTGATTTTTCTAAATGTTGACAGGAACCCGGCAATAACTGGATTCATTCCAGGATGTTACTTCACCGCTGTGTCTGGACAGCACAAATAACGCTTATCTATTCATACGATATCTTCTGGATTAAAAAAACAACATTGGTTATCAACAGGGAGTTGTCAGTGCAAAGACCGAGCGCGAACAACCAAAACAGCAAGTCCTGTCGCTGGATTCCTATGTATATGCCCCCTGCATAGAGCCCCTATAACACCCTACATAGACCACTACCTTACAGGAACACGACAAATTGTATGTGGCGTCCCAACATCATCAAATCATGGCTCCCACACACGGTCTGTGTATAGCCTAAATGGTAAGGGATGTCTGGAAATACTTGGACAACCAGCACAATATCAAAAAGTTGAATTTACATAAGAACATACAACTAATTCACAATATTCCTGATTTAACCTGTTCATATCCGCTGTGGGAGACTCCTGCCATGTATAGGTGCAGATAGTGAGAACATTCAGTTCCAGCATGGGATGAGTCCTGGATTTCAGCACCGCGGTCAGCTCCACGGGGAGGACTCATGTTACCCGGCAGCACATACAGCAAGAGACGTGCACAAGAACTCAGCAACAAGTATTCTCCAATGAACCAGGACTTGCTCAGATACTTCAACCTACAGATCACAGAATAATCACTTTAAATAAGGTTAAACATAAGCTACCATAAAGGGTTAAATTAGCGGGTACCAAGAGCTCCCAATATGTGTGACTGGCATGGTGCTCAAAAGTCCATGTGGGCGGATTATTGTTAGCTGCTGTGCGTCAATCAGAGCCACACAACCAATCAGCAGCACCGGGACGTTCTGAGCCACGCTGGTTGGTTGAGGGAAGCGAACAGTTGCTCCTCCCACATGTCCTCTTCAGCTAGATGCCCTACGAACGCTGGACTAGAGGGGCCACATGTGCCAGTCAAGTATAGCGGGCAATAAATGCTCCTTCTGTCTGAGGCCCTCAGTCAATACAAGTTGTTTCTTTGGTAGGAAGCGTCTTAGAAGTTAGTAACTCTGTAAGTAGTCCGTGGTGGAGCGGTAGTATTTTCTGTTCATTTTATCATACCAGTGGCTGAATGGGCTTCAGAAGTGACAACCCTTCTTCTGAGTTGTTCATTTTATAGTTGTCACTTCCCCCTTCATCCACTCCTCAAATTGTCTTATTCAGCAAGGGGGCGACATTGAGCAGAGATGACAGCTCCTTCCAGGGTAACGAGTATATAAAATCTGTTCCCTTCCCTAAGACAAGATGGGAGTGAAAAAATATATACGTAGCAAAAGCTAGTCTTCAAAAAGTATTTAGGAGAGTTGACCGTGCCATTCTAGATGTGGGTCCCACAGCGATTACATAGCTTGACTGTGTCAGTGACTCCCAGGAAAGTAAATGGAGAGCGCGACACATATGCGCTGCCACCTCTGCAGCAGTTTACCGTGCGCAGGTGGCAGTAACCACCTCACCAGACCGGACAGGGGCATCAGTTTTCTAAATAGGGGCAGATCCCAGAGATGGCATCTGTCTGCAGAACCATTGTCCCTGACCCCTGTACGGTCTGGTGGAGGTGGTTGCTGCCGCATCTGAGGTGGCAGCGCCGGAACATGCCAGAAATGTCTGAGACAGGAATACCCCTTTAACAGAATACCAACCACATGTTCACTTAAGACCACTCCAAATTTTCAGAAGTATTTTGTCACACAAGTTTGGTGGTACCTGTACATATAGCCTGGACAGGTACAGTATTGCTATAAAGGAAATAGGACGTTGCCTTGGAAAGATTTTTCATCAGGAACCCAGGGCCCTCAAGATCTAAACAATTAGAGATTACTACATCCTGCACCCCACAGTTGCCTTCAAGTCATCATACTATTCTACCCCAACGTAGTGACACATCTGATCATGGATCGCTGACTAGTAGAAACTTTATTATCCAACTTTATTATAAGAACGCGTTTCGTTACAAAAAGAAACACAAATGAGCCATCACCGCTGCTAGGCATAAGCTTATGTGTGGGAAACCCCAGTCTGGGCCTATGATAAAAGATCCTCCTGACCTTCTGCAGGCAATAGTCCCAGCTCTCAGACTTCATACAGTCCATAATCAGAAATGAATCATTCCACGCCAATTACCTGGATGAAAGGAAAGATTGACAGCTCCTGAACTCCGATTAGTAGCCACAAGACAAACATGTCTAAACACACTCAGCGCTCCGACCACCGCTCAGACTCAATAGATACAGCCTCGGGTCAAAATGAAGGAATAAAGGAAAAAAATGCTGTATAATGTTAACCGCTTCTTATCCGCCGGCATAAAAAACCCCACAGTGAATTTGGCGCAAATTATAATCCATCAAATCCTACCTGACCTACCTCTATATCATGCAACAGCTGGAATTAAAGCCTAACTGCATGACTATTCCCTGTTGTCAGCCATTTCAGGCAAGGGAGATGCTCTCCTTATTCTTGAATGGGGTGACCGACAGGAAGTGTCGAAAAATCCCTTCTCCCCATCTTTACTAATTTAAAGTTAGTTTTTTTTTTCTAGAAACAGCGCCACGCCTGTCCATAGGTTGTGTCTGGTATTGCAGCTCAAAATAAAGAGGGTTGGGCCCTTGGTAGTTGGCAGGTCTAATATACAGATTGAGAACAGATGCCAAAGGCAAGGAAACCCTATTTCCCAACTACCATTAAATTGATTGATAATCTTTATTGTGCTATTAAAGCAAATAGACATACAGACAAAACCAACATATAAAGTTAAAATTTTCAATGCATGGATAGGGATAATAGCCGTGCGTGGCTATGCTGATAAGCATCTGTATCTGCCGTCTGTATAGTCCGTGGTAGCAGTGTAACGTCTGAATAAACAATAGCTATAACAGTGAACACATGTATCTATCGTCTGTATTCACATCCAGACAGACTCAGCGGTCACTAAGACCAATAACGGATTGCTAGGCAGTTAGATTTCTAAGTTTTGAATTGTTAGTTAGTATTGCCCTAATTCCAGCATGTTTTAAAATTGAACAGAGAGCCCCCCCGACATGTTTCGCTACAGATGTAGCGTCCTCAGGGGTTCATGGGGCTACTGGCGGCGCGCCGAAAAACTCTCAGTGTTATGGGAATCCCCAGTGACGTGTACGAGGGGTGTGTAAGTAAATTGGACCAATGGCAATGAAGATGGGTGGAAACTATCCGCCCACCACTTGAGTGGCAGCTATAGCTGCAAATGAGCAGCTCAGGAGTCCGAACGTCCAGATAAGAACGTCCACGCATGCGCACTAGGACTTTAGTGACTCCTATATTAATAAACCACCCATAGGAGTGAAGATGTGTGAGTAATGGTTTCTGTTCACATCCTATTAACAATGTGAAGTTGCCTACATTATTGTGTTCAGAACCACTGTATGAGTAGAAAGATATGAATGAACCGATCTATGTGCCGATCCGTGCTGTTATCAATGTCTAAAATTAGACTGTTACGGAACGGATAAAAAATGCCAATGCATCCTCACATCCCGCAGGTTATTCAGGACGGGGATATGGGAACTATACAAAAAGTACAGTAGAATATATATGCCAATTATAATAAACGACAGTATAAGCATGATTATAATATCTACGTGTGAATGATTTCAAACAGGTACATAATAAAAGGAACAGGTTCATATACAGTATACTCCATTGTACTCAGAAGCTCAAATAGATACTTCTCGAAACTTGTGTGGATGGTTCTTTATCCATTGGATTTTAAATTTGAGGATACCCAAGATAAAATAATGAGAATAGGAGTCCGCCAGAACTCAATAGTTGAATGTTGTCTGTAACTCTATACAGTGTCTCATACTACAAGTGGACAGAATCACATTATATACAAGTGCCGCTGCACTGGCAGCACTGAAATTAATGTATTAATATAACAATCTCAGAGAAAAGCCGCAAATGTGAAGCCTTCGTTAAGACCCAAGGGGCTAAGAGAATGCAAACGATGAATCCATCGTGCTTCTTCTTGCAATAACATGCGGTCTAGATTACCAGCTCTTGGTCCCAATTTCATCTGGGCAACCCCCCAGAATTGAAGCAGCTTAGTATCGCCACCATGTAGCTGGTGCATGTGTCTGGATAGTGTAGTATCTTCTTTATGGTTGATAGTACTGAGATGTCTAGAGATTCTCCTTCTCAGTTCCTGTAAGGTTTTACCCACGTATAACTTTGGACAGGGGCATTTCGCAATATATATCACCCCGCTACTCTGGCAGTTAATGAACTGCTTGATCGTATACACTTTCCCATCAGAGGGATTAGTAAAGGCTTTTGTCATAGGCATAAGAGGACAGAAGGAGCAACGACCACATGGATGGGAGCCCTTAACTGGAGATTTTAGCCAGGTTTGTTGGGACTTGCGTCTGGTAGAATAGTGACTATGCACCAGAAATTCTCGTAGGTTTTTACCCCTACGATACGTAATACTTGGAGTTGCAGAGATGACCTTTTTAAGATCAGGGTCACTGGTGAGTATTGGCCAATGTTTTTGAAGGATGTCCACAACTTGAGAGGAGCAAACATCATATGTTCCAATGCAGCGTATGGCACTGGATGACTCAGTTGTAGCAGGGTTAGTCCCATTATTCTGGATCAGATTCTGTCTATCGGTAGCCCTAGCCCTAGCATAGGCCCTGTGTAGCCATTTTTTTGGATAACCCCGAGCCACAAATTTGTTATATAGGGTGTCACATTCAATCTGAAAGGATTGTTCGTCAGAACAGTTTCTTTTGGCTCTCAGATATTGCCCTATTGGTATTCCTCTTTTCAGAGGTAATGGACGATGGCTCTGCCAGTGTAAAAGGCTATTAGTGGCAGTGGCTTTTCGAAATATGTCGGTATGGACACTGCCGCCAGGGTCCAAGGAGATCGTAAGGTCAAGAAAATCAATCTCGCTCTTATGTACTTCATGAGTAAATCTCATGCCAATGTCATTGTTGTTAAGTGTCAGAACGAAATCATTAAATAAATCAGTGTCACCATCCCAGAAAATGAGAATATCGTCAATAAATCTCCCCCAGAACAAAATATGTGATGTGAAATTAAGTAAAGTATCTGTGAAAACAATGGTATCTTCCCACCACCCTAGAAATAAATTTGCATAAGTGGGTGCACATACAGTCCCCATCGCCGTGCCTTTGATTTGTTTATAATATTTCCTATCGAAAGTAAAGAAATTATGTGTAAGGAGGAATTGTAATAGTGATAAAACAAAATCATTATGTAAATGAAATTGAATACCCTTTGTGCTTAAAAAGTGTTTGACTGCATTTAAACCTACCAGACGCAAGTCCCAACAAACCTGGCTAAAATCTCCAGTTAAGGGCTCCCATCCATGTGGTCGTTGCTCCTTCTGTCCTCTTATGCCTATGACAAAAGCCTTTACTAATCCCTCTGATGGGAAAGTGTATACGATCAAGCAGTTCATTAACTGCCAGAGTAGCGGGGTGATATATATTGCGAAATGCCCCTGTCCAAAGTTATACGTGGGTAAAACCTTACAGGAACTGAGAAGGAGAATCTCTAGACATCTCAGTACTATCAACCATAAAGAAGATACTACACTATCCAGACACATGCACCAGCTACATGGTGGCGATACTAAGCTGCTTCAATTCTGGGGGGTTGCCCAGATGAAATTGGGACCAAGAGCTGGTAATCTAGACCGCATGTTATTGCAAGAAGAAGCACGATGGATTCATCGTTTGCATTCTCTTACCCCCTTGGGTCTTAACGAAGGCTTCACATTTGCGGCTTTTCTCTGAGATTGTTATATTAATACATTAATTTCAGTGCTGCCAGTGCAGCGGCACTTGTATATAATGTGATTCTGTCCACTTGTAGTATGAGACACTGTATAGAGTTACAGACAACATTCAACTATTGAGTTCTGGCGGACTCCTATTCTCATTATTTTATCTTGGGTATCCTCAAATTTAAAATCCAATGGATAAAGAACCATCCACACAAGTTTCGAGAAGTATCTATTTGAGCTTCTGAGTACAATGGAGTATACTGTATATGAACCTGTTCCTTTTATTATGTACCTGTTTGAAATCATTCACACGTAGATATTATAATCATGCTTATACTGTCGTTTATTATAATTGGCATATATATTCTACTGTACTTTTTGTATAGTTCCCATATCCCCGTCCTGAATAACCTGCGGGATGTGAGGATGCATTGGCATTTTTTATCCGTTCCGTAACAGTCTAATTTTAGACATTGATAACAGCACGGATCGGCACATAGATCGGTTCATTCATATCTTTCTACTCATACAGTGGTTCTGAACACAATAATGTAGGCAACTTCACATTGTTAATAGGATGTGAACAGAAACCATTACTCACACATCTTCACTCCTATGGGTGGTTTATTAATATAGGAGTCACTAAAGTCCTAGTGCGCATGCGTGGACGTTCTTATCTGGACGTTCGGACTCCTGAGCTGCTCATTTGCAGCTATAGCTGCCACTCAAGTGGTGGGCGGATAGTTTCCACCCATCTTCATTGCCATTGGTCCAATTTACTTACACACCCCTCGTACACGTCACTGGGGATTCCCATAACACTGAGAGTTTTTCGGCGCGCCGCCAGTAGCCCCATGAACCCCTGAGGACGCTACATCTGTAGCGAAACATGTCGGGGGGGCTCTCTGTTCAATTTTAAAACATGCTGGAATTAGGGCAATACTAACTAACAATTCAAAACTTAGAAATCTAACTGCCTAGCAATCCGTTATTGGTCTTAGTGACCGCTGAGTCTGTCTGGATGTGAATACAGACGATAGATACATGTGTTCACTGTTATAGCTATTGTTTATTCAGACGTTACACTGCTACCACGGACTATACAGACGGCAGATACAGATGCTTATCAGCATAGCCACGCACGGCTATTATCCCTATCCATGCATTGAAAATTTTAACTTTATATGTTGGTTTTGTCTGTATGTCTATTTGCTTTAATAGCACAATAAAGATTATCAATCAATTTAATGGTAGTTGGGAAATAGGGTTTCCTTGCCTTTGGCATCTGTTCTCAATCTGGTATTGCAGCTCAACTCTATTTTAGTGAATAGGACTGAGCTGCAATACCACACACAACCTGTGGACAGGTGTGGCGCTGTTTTTGGAAAAATCGCAGACATGTTTTTGTAATCCCGGACAACCCCTTTAATATATGTTCATTGCAGAGAACCTCTAGTGACATTTCCATTATTAGGAGTAGCGGGTTTAATTTAGAGCGGATCTTCATGTGACTCAGTGGAGTTCATGGATATCCAGATCTGATGCTAACCATATGGAATAAATATTGGCTTGGTAAATGGACACTTAGCTTGAATAACGGCAGGGGACAATTACCCAGTCTTCCACGCAGGGCGTATTTGGTGGAGAAAAAGGCAGAAATAATCGACGTAGGAAAATAATCTTAGTCCTGTACTCGTCCTTAGTATTAAAGTGGATGTCCGTATAGCTAATATTTACCTGCTATTTATTTTATGGCTGCTTTACTAGGATACAACTACGATGAGTGACTTTGTCTATGGGAAACCCATCTCCGGTCTCAGGCTGCAGCAATATCCCTCAACTGCACCTCGACTTGTTCAGATTGGCTGCTGTGTATATACACAAGCCCAGCGCATGAAGTCTGTGCATTGAAATTACAAACAACAGATAAACTGAGGCAAATTAACTGTCCTCAATAAAGTGGAGTTTTGGTCGGAGTCCAGAATAATTGCTCTAAACCAGGGGTCTTAAACTCGGCCGGGTAAGTGGGCCACATATAGAAAAAATGGGAAGTTGACGGGCCGCATTACTTTCAAATTTTATACAAAACTAATTGATTAACAATAATTTTGTCATTTCATCTACTATAATACTGCATTACTATAATAATAATACTACATTAGGCTATGTTCACACGGGGTATTTTGCCGAGTTTTTTGACGCGGAAACCGCGTCGCAAAACTCGGCAGAAACGGCCCGAGAACGCCTCCCATTGATTTCAATGGGAGGCGTCGGCGTCTTTTTCCCGCGAGCAGTAAAACTGCCTTGCGGGAAAAAGAAGCGACATGCCCTATCTTCGAGCGCTTCCGCCTCTGACCTCCCATTGACTTCAATGGGAGGCAGGAGAAAGCGTACTTCTCGCTGTTTTATGACCGCGGCGCTCAATGGGCGCGGGCGAAAAACGGCGCTAAAATCGGCGTGCAGGGAGAGGAATATCTGCCTCAAAGTTCCAAACGGAATTTTGAGGCAGATATTCCTCCCCCAAAATACTCCGTGTGAACATAGCCTAACTATAATAATACCGCTAGGTTTAAAATTTGAGATATTTCTCCACGTGCTTATTTCAACAATTCAGTTTTCCAGTTTAAGTGTCGCTAAATGCAGTTCGGCGGCTCAGTTAGCAGTGTTTGGCAGACACACATCTCAAGATTGGGCAGCCCCTTTTTAGATAGTGCCACAGTGCCCTCGGCGGATGCTGCCACAGTGCCCTCGGCGGATGCTGCCACAGTGCCCTCGGCGGATGCTGCAACAGTGCCCTCGGCGGATGCTGCCACAGTGATGTCAGGGGCTTGCCCAGAGCTGGTAGGCTCTTCCTGGGACTCCAGCTGTGCTCCTGACATCATTATCGATGTATGGACAGCGATGTCAGGGAATTCCACAGAGTCCCGGAGTAGAGCCGATACTAGCGCTCTGCCCGGGACTCCGCCCTGGGGAAGAACCTGACACACTGCACACTGTCCATATATGGACAGCGATTTAAGGGAATTCCACAGAATACCGGAGCAGAGCCGACACCAGCGCTCTGCATGGGACTCTGGCTCTGGGGAAGCCCCAGACATCGCTGTTCATATGTTGACAGCGATGTCAGGGAATTCCAGAGCCTCGGAGCAGAGCCTATACTAGCGGCTCTGTGTCCCGTGGGCCGCAGATGACGGCCCTGGGGACGCATGCGGCCCGCGTGCTTGAGCCCTGCTCTAAACCAATGACGATATTATACAATTGGGGGGGGGGGGGGGGGGAGAGAGATCGCTCCTTCATATTCACAAGGCAAATAATTTACATGCGATAATCATCATTATGAGCGCTACTAACTGTTTGGATCTGACCATTAATTAGTGTGGCGGTCTATGGTACATTTGTGCCAGCAAAACAAGACATTTCTAGGCTCCAGCTCTTGTAATATGACTAGTGGGACAACCTGCAGCTCTCCAGCTGAACATGAAAGGTTCCCTTTGTTATACAACCAGCACTGGAGGCGAATAAACACTAAAGAGTGAACCCCCACGGATGTTGCTTCACCGTGACCTGCAGTCCCAGAATAGCAGGTGACCCACAGTAAAACATCCTATTACAGCTGTGGTCATCCAGTGTCATATACCATGCACATCCCCGCAGCCTGTGCTATCTTGTTTATGGGCAGCAAGAGAAAAAAAGGAAAGATGAAGATGTGTGATCGGACAGAATGAAGATAAATCTCAGCGAATGAGCAGTAAAACACAATTAGGATCCTCCATAGAGCAAAACGCATTCACATCCATACACTCATGCCATCACTCGTGTATTCCTGTATGGGCACGGGTCATATACCGACATATGTGGAATGAATGATGTGGGGGAACTCGTTCCTGTAGGTTTATTGCAAGGATTTTATATTTGTCCTAGAGGTAGCAGCCGAGCAGCAATTCTTTGCAGTGAGCGATGTTGATAAACGTACAAGTTATAAAGGATGAAGAGGGAAGTTTTGTCATTTTTGGGTCCACCATTGTGGGCCGATTAATTGCCTCATGTTTCTTTATAGTGGTGGGAGCTCAGTTTTTCTGATTATAGAGCTCCAAACCCCAGCATAGTCCAAGAGTTAAAAGGTTGGTTGTTGGCTGCCTGGAGCCACCACTAGGGGGAGCTCATTTATACCGATTCTACTTTGTAGTCAATAATAAAACTGAATGTTATGTCTGCCCTCAGGTCTGGCATCAGTTGTAGGGCATTGGCCCAAGGAAACTACAATTCAATGACTGTGGGCTGCCTAAAGGGATCGTCCAGTTTGGGGGCTGTTTTTTATACTGATGACCTATCCACAGGATCAGTAAATGATCCGAGACCTGGACCCCGTACCGATCAGCTGTTCCGGCTGCCGAAATGTATGCAGTGGTCAGTGCCGGAAGCAAAAGCTTCCGACCACAATATAGCGGCCCTGCTCCTATTCAAGTGAATAGACAAATGACAAGGCTCTGCTATATCTTACAAACTATGCTGCTACATCTGTATTAGGCTATGTTCAAATAGTTTTTTGCATATTGGCACGCATCCATAGGCTCGCCTCGACCTGATGTATGCCAAAAGAGGCATATGTTCGGATAGCAGGTGTTGGCACGTTTAAAAAAAATATATAAACAAAGGAGCAGAATTGCATACGTTAGGGATTTATGTGGCACCTGCGCCGAAGGTTTAAAAAAAATAAACATATATATATATATATAGCAAACAAGAAAGCAGCAGCACTCACACGGAATCAATCGATCAGGTGCCCAGCAAAACGTCCCGATCCTCGGACGTGTATTGGTATATAAAGAAAGAAGATTTGCAGCACTCCAATGTGAAAAAAGTGGTGGTTTATTCAATCCAAGAACAACAGCAACCAGCTGTTGTTCTTGGATTGAATAAACCACCACTTTTTTCACATTGGAGTGCTGCAAATCTTCTTTCTTTATATATATATATATAATGTGAACAGAGCCTTAGATTGTCGTGAGATAAAATAAGCTAAAAGCACAATAGTCTTACTGTATATAAATTCAATATAAAACGTGAATGTAACCAGAAATAGAGCGTTAACCCGTTTATTTCTGTATAATAACACTGGGGAAACAGCTGCAAAGTGGAACAGGAGCCGTAATGTGTGTAAATGTGATGCTATAGGGAGCACCACGTGCCTAAAAACCTGCATTTTACGCTTTAGAAATGTTTAAAGACGTAGAAATCTAGTTTCAAATAACGAATATAAGAGAAGCCCCTCCCCCCCCCTCAGGTTTCTCATCCAGGAGTCAAGATGAACTACAAACTACTACTTTAGTTGGAGGATCGGGAATTACAAGGACACTTCATTGTTTTTAATGGCAGTCATGTAATGCTTTATTTCTCCTGTGGTGGCACTGCAGGGGAGTGAAACACTTGCCACCACTGAGATTACAGCAGGTGCGGGGGCCACCTGTGAAGATTTAATTTTGGTGTCCCCTTTAACAAAAAGATTGTCCAAATTTACGGAACCCCCTATAAAGGTCGTTCACCGCAGCCTGATACCGAGTTGCTCACGGTTAGAGCCGCAGTCGATTTGTGGAGGGTAAATTGTATTGAAACTAGAGCGACAACAGAGCAGTGGAATATTGTGACAATGACAACAATTATAGGCAATCAACAGGTTTAATTGCTGCCATCAAAGCCTCATTATATTTCCTAATGCAATGTGCTTACAGATTAAAAAAAAATCATAAAACCTGAACCTTCCTACAGCGGCTCTAGGACTGGGTGACTTACATGGGCTCGACGGTGCGGGATAATGTCACAGCTGTGCGCCGCAACCATATAGTGCAGGGAGGTCTATCAGGGAGGTCAAGTCGGTGGGTGTTCTTTTTTTAAAACCATTTTTTGGACCTTAAGAGAGATTTCCGGGATTAAAAAGAAAAAAAAAGTCTGGCTTCTTTCAAAGACACTGCCACGCCTGTCCATGCAACGAAGCTTTATTTAAGTGAAGTGAATGGGGCTGAGCTGCAATACCACATACAACCTGTGTACAGGCGTGGCAATGTTTTTGGGAAAATAAACGGCCATGTTTTTCTAATCCTGGTCAACCTTTAAAATAATTTTTGCAATTACTTTACATGTACTAGTCAAATGGCTATAACTCCTTTAAGTTTTCAAATTTTTTACTTTTAATTTAAAAATTTTATATTTCTTGATACCAAAAGAGGCGCTTTCTTTTTTAGAAAAAATATATATTTTTTAAAAATGCAATATTTTCTAAAATGAAACACAGAAATTACCTTTTTTTTCCTGCCATTGTCCGACCATTATTTTGATCTATAACACGCCCTAGTAAAGGTTACTGCACCAGAAGTGAACATATGATTGTCGGAAATTATATATTTTGTTTCACTTTATTCTGTGACCAAGACACCAGGCAATCACGTGATCACGCTGCCCATATTGTATAGACATCACCAATAATGTATACATTATTGGCACCCTCATGTGAGAAGATGCAGCTGCCTTCCGCTTCTATAGGAGAATGGACGGTGGAAGGTCTGCCTGTTTCTAACCTTGTACAAGCTGGTACATAAAATGGACATGATCTTTTCAATCACAGATTTTCACTGCACTCCCTCTATTTCTACAAGTTTTGACTAGGGAAAAAAGGGTACAGGATCCGCAGTAATCAGAGCGAGAAGGCGTGCAGGAAGTGAACTGTTTTATATACAACTTTTGGGAATGAAAGGGGTGAAGCATGACCAGCATACAGGAAAATGCATACCATCTGGCCCATGTTATGTACGGCATAAGGCCCCATGCACACGAACGTATTTTTGCGTAAGCAATTCACCCGCAAATTCATTTCAATGTGCCCATGCACACGACCGTGGTTTCCACAAAAAGAATGGACAGGTCTTATTATGGCCATGTTTTGCGGTCCAGGCTCATAAAAATTAATGCATGCGGCCATGTGCACGGCCCGCGATTTGAGGGGCGGCTCGCGGGTGACACTCCGTGGCCGTCCGAGCCACAAATAACGTCCGTGCACACCACTACGGTCGTGTGCATGAGGCCTTAGGGTATGTTCACACGAGGTCATTACGTCCATAATTGACGGACGTATTTCGGCCGCAAGTACCGGATCGAACACAGTGCAGGGAGCCAGGCTCCTAGCATCATAGTTATGTACGATGCTAGGAGTCCCTGCCTCGCTGCAGGACAACTGTCTCGTACTGAAAACATGATTACACGGACGTAATGACCTCGTGTGAACATACCCTAACCCTTTAACTCGTGGGGGGCTGCATTGCTTTTTCTTCATTATATAAAAGAGGATGTAGTTATGCCCGCCGTCCTATGTAAAAGCCAAAGATAATAGCTGTGCCATAGAAAAGAATTGGCTCTGCTACACCTGTTTTAAAAAGTCTACGTTCTAGTTCTCCTTTAAAAAGATATACATGGCCACTAGCAGACGCAGACTATTATATATGGCAGGCTTTTTATAATGGTTACCGAGCAGAAAATTCAGTCTGGCTGTATTTATCAGAGAATGAAGTGTATGCTGCACAGTCTATTACAGGTTAGTGACAGACAGCGCGGGGTGAATTCATCTGATGGAAATTAAATACTATTTAAATTGATAAAGATGATCAGTATCTACCCAGCGCACCCATCATATGAGCCTGGATACAGTCGGCTGCACTTACACAGCTCCTCCAAGGTCTAAACCCTATTTATTCACCAGCCTTTTATATTCAGGATAAGTGCGCGGCGTACCGATGCCTACGAATAAAAGGTAAAAAATATTGTGTACTAAAAAGATAATTAACAACATCTAAATGGGACCATTCTCACGAAGACAACCCTATTAGGGTACAGTACGTCAGAGCGGGAGGTAATACTAGATTTCCCCTGCGGTTAGGGCTGGGCCATTAATCAAATTAATTTGATTAATTCGCCCTCAAGGGCTCTCACGATTCAGTTTTTTTACAGAATCAATTCTCTAGTGGCGCCGTGCTGCAGGGGAAAGCTCCGCTCTGCCGTTTCGTCACTGCCTGGTCCGCCCCATCCTGTCCTGTCTCTGCTTCCCCATGGAACTGCTGTTCAGTGCAGAACAAAATGATGCAGTGCGGAACAGCAGTTCCGTGGGGGAAGCAGAGACTCCTAGTATATAGCCACACCACCCCGCAGCAGACAGCACCCCCCTTGCATATCCCACCACCAAACCCCCTCCCTTGTAGATCACGGGCACGGCGATCCACAAGGGGACGGGCGTCGCGGCGGTCCACAAGGGGACAGATGCTGGGATCCACAAGGGGACAGACGCTGAGACCGGATAATTAATTTGCCCTCAAGGGCTCTCACGATTCAGTTTTTTTTTACAAAACCGTTGAATAGATTCTCTAGCGGCGCCGTGCAGCAGGGGAAAGCTCCGCTCCGCCTCCCCGTCCTGTCTCTGCTTCCCCATGGAACTGCTGTTCCGTACTGAATAAAATGATGCAGTGCGGAACAGCAGTTCCGTGGGAAAGCACAGACTCCTAGTATATAGCCACACCACCCCGCAGCAGATAGCACACCCCTTCCTAGTAGATTGTGGCCGCTGCGATCCCCAAGGGACGGAGGGGGCTCTGCGATCCACAATGGGAAGGGCGCAGCGATCCACAAGGGACGGATGGGGAGGGCGTCGTTGCGATCCACAAGGGGAACGGGGAGGGCGTCGTTGCGATGCACAAGGCGACAGGCATCGCTCTGCGATCAACAAGCGGACGCGTGTTACGATCCACAAGGGAGAGGGGGACGGGACGCGTGTTACGATCCACAAGGGAGAGGGGGACGGGACGCGTGTTACGATCCACAAGGGAGAGGGGGACGGGACGCGTGTTACGATCCACAAGGGAGAGGGGGACGGGACGGCGTTGCGATCCCCGAGGGGGACGGGACCGCGCTGCGATCCCCGAGGGGACGGGCGCCTCCGATCCACAAGGGGACGGGCGCCTGCGATCCACAAGGGGACGGGCGCTGCGATCCACAAGGGGAAGGGCGCTGGGATCCACAAGGGACGAATGGGGAGGGAGTCGTTGCGACCCACAAGGGGACGGGCGCATTACGACCCACAAGGGGACGGGCGCATTACGACCCACAAGGGGACGGGCGCATTACGACCCACAAGGGGACGGGCGCCTGCGATCCACAAGGGGACGGGCGCCTGCGATCCACAAGGGGACGGGCGCCTGCGATCCACAAGGGGACGGGCGCCTGCGATCGGATAATTAATTCGTCCTCAAGGGCTCTCACGATTCAGTTTTTGACACAATCATTGATTAGATTCTCTAGTGGCACCGTGAGGCAGCGGAAAGCTCCGCTCCGCCGCCCCGTCTCTGCTTCCCCATGGAACTGCTGTTCCGTACTGAATAAAATGATGCAGTGCGGAACAGCAGTTCCGTGGGGAAGCAGAGACTTCTAGTATATTGCCACACCACCCTGCTTTAGATAGCACACCCCTTGCAATTCCAGCCACCAAACGCCATCCCTTGTAAATTGTACCCCCCTTTCTTGTAGATCGTGGGCAGTGCGATCCCCAAGGGTCGGAGGGGGGGGGACGGGCGCTGGGATCCACAAGGGGACGGGAGCTGGGATCCACAAGGGGACGGGCGCTGGGATCCCCAAGGGATGGAGGGGGGGGGCTCTGCGATCCACAATGGGAAGGGCGCAGCGATCCACAAGGGACGGATGGGGAGGGCGTCGTTGCGATCCACAAGGGGAACGGGGAGGGCGTCGTTGCGATGCACAAGGCGACAGGCATCGCTCTGCGATCAACAAGGGGACGCGTGTTACGATCCACAAGGGAGAGGGGGACGGGACGCGTGTTACGATCCACAAGGGAGAGGGGGACGGGACGGCGTTGCGATCCCCGAGGGGGACGGGACCGCGCTGCGATCCCCGAGGGGGACGGGCGCCTGCGATCCACAAGGGGACGGGCGCCTGCGATCCACAAGGGGACGGGCGCCTGCGATCCACAAGGGGACGGGCGCCTGCGATCCACAAGGGGAAGGGCGCTGGGATCCACAAGGGGAAGGGCGCTGGGATCCACAAGGGACGAATGGGGAGGGAGTCGTTGCGACCCACAAGGGGACGGGCGCATTACGACCCACAAGGGGACGGGCGCATTACGACCCACAAGGGGACGGGCGCATTACGACCCACAAGGGGACGGGCGCCTGCGACCCACAAGGGTAAGGGCGCCTGCGACCCACAAGGGGACGGGCGCCTGCGACCCACAAGGGGACGGGCGCCTGCGACCCACAAGGGGACGGGCGCCTGCGACCCACAAGGGGACGGGCGCCTGCGATCCACAAGGGGACGGGCGCCTGCGATCCACAAGGGGACGGGCGCCTGCGATCCACAAGGGGACGGGCGCCTGCGATCGGATAATTAATTAGATTAATTCGTCCTCAAGGGCTCTCACGATTCAGTTTTTGACACAATCATTGATTAGATTCTCTAGTGGCACCGTGAGGCAGCGGAAAGCTCCGCTCCGCCGCCCCGTCTCTGCTTCCCCATGGAACTGCTGTTCCGTACTGAATAAAATGATGCAGTGCGGAACAGCAGTTCCGTGGGGAAGCAGAGACTTCTAGTATATTGCCACACCACCCTGCTTTAGATAGCACACCCCTTGCAATTCCAGCCACCAAACGCCATCCCTTGTAAATTGTACCCCCCTTTCTTGTAGATCGTGGGCAGTGCGATCCCCAAGGGTCGGAGGGGGGGGGGGGGACGGGCGCTGGGATCCACAAGGGGACGGGAGCTGGGATCCACAAGGGGACGGGCGCTGGGATCCCCAAGGGATGGAGGGGGGGGCTCTGCGATCTACAATGGGAAGGGCGCAGCGATCAACAAGGGACGGATGGGGAGGGGGGCGCTGCGATCCACAAGGGGACGGGCGCTGCGATCCACAAGGGGACGGGCGCTGGGATCCACAAGGGGACGGGCGCTGGGATCCACAAGGGGACGGGCGCTGCGATCCACAAGGGGACGGGCGCTGCGATCCACAAGGGGACGGGCGCTGCGATCCACAAGGGGACGGGCGCTGCGATCCACAAGGGGACGGGCGCTGCGATCCACAAGGGGACGGATGGGGAGGGAGTCGTTGCGACCCACAAGGGGACGGGCGCATTACGACCGCAGTTCCGTGGGGAAGCAGAGACTTCTAGTATATTGTCACACCACCCTGCTGTAGATAGCACACCCCTTGCAATTCCAGCCACCAAACGCCATCCCTTGTAAATTGTACCCCCCTTTCTTGTAGATCGTGGGCAGTGCGATCCTCAAGGGACGGTGGGGGAGACGGGTGCTGGGATCCACAAGGGGACGGGCGCTGGGATCCACAAGGGGACGGGCGCTGGGATCCCCAAGGGATGGAGGGGGAGGCTCTGCGATCCACAATGGGAAGTGCGCAGCGATCAACAAGGGACGGATAGGGAGGGCGTCATTGCGATCCACAAGGCGACAGGGGACGCGCGCTGCGATCCACAAGGGGACGCGCGCTGCGATCCACAAGGGGACGCGCGCTGCGATCCACAAGGGGACGCGCGCTGCGATCCACAAGGGGACGCGCGCTGCGATCCACAAGGGGAAGCGCGCTGCGATCCACAAGGGGAAGCGCGCTGCGATCCACAAGGGGAAGCGCGCTGCGATCCACAAGGGGAAGCGCGCTGCGATCCACAAGGGGAAGCGCATTACGATCCACAAGGGGAAGCGCATTACGATCCACAAGGGGAAGCGCATTACGATCCACAAGGGGAAGCGCATTACGATCCCCATGGGGAAGCGCATTACGATCCCCAAGGGGAAGCGCATTACGATCCACAAGGGGAAGCGCATTACGATCCACAAGGGGAAGCGCATTACGATCCACAAGGGGAAGCGCATTACGATCCACAAGGGAGAGAGGGGGGGCCTTGTTGCGATCAACAGAGGACCGGAGGGACAATGTTGCGATCCACAAGGGGACGGGCGCTGCGATCCACAAAGGGACGGAGAGGGGGCCTCACGATTCAGTTTTTTACACAATCATTGAATAGATTCTCTAGTGGCACCGTGCTGCAGGGGGGGGGCCTCTTTCCCATCCCCAAGGGGACGGAGGGGGGCCTCGTTGCGATCCACAAGGGGACGGAGGGGGGCCTCGTTGCGATCCACAAGGGGACGGAGGGGGGCCTCGTTGCGATCCACAAGGGGACGGAGGGGGGCCTCGTTGCGATCCACAAGGGGACGGAGGGGGGCCTCGTTGCGATCCACAAGGGGACGGAGGGGGGCCTCGTTGCGATCCACAAGGGGACGGAGGGGGGCCTCGTTGCGATCCACAAGGGGACGGAGGGGGGCCTCGTTGCGATCCACAAGGGGACGGAGGGGGGCCTCGTTGCGATCCACAAGGGGACGGAGGGGGGCCTCGTTGCGATCCACAAGGGGACGGAGGGGGGCCTTGTTGCGATCCACAAGGGGACGGAGGGGGGCCTTGTTGCGATCCACAAGGGGACGGAGGGGGGCCTTGTTGCGATCCACAAGGGGACAGGCGCTGCGATCCCCAAAGGACGGAGGGGGTGGGTTAGATGGGCGCTGCGATCCCCAAGGAATGGGGGTGCGCCTTGTTGCGATCCCCAAGGGGACGGGCGCTGCGATCCCCAAGGGACAAAAGGGGGGACGGGACAGGCGTCTGCAATCCACAAAGGATGGGCGCTGCGATCCACAAGGTACAGAGGGGGAGGCGGGCGTTGCGATCCCCAAGGGGATGGGTGATGCGATCGGATAAATAATTTGATTCATTCGCCCTCAAGGGCTGTCACGATTCAGTTTTTTACACAATCATTGATTAGATTCTCTAGTGGCACCGTGCTGCAGCGGAAAGCTCCGCTCCGCCGCCCCGTCCTGTCTCTGCTTCCCCATGGAACTGCTGTTCCGTACTGAATAAAATGATGCAGTGCGGAACAGCAGTTCCGTGGGGAAGCAGAGACTTCTAGTATATAGCCACACCATCCTGCTGTAGATAGCACACCCCTTGCAATTCCAGCCACCAAACGTCATCCCTTGTAAATTGTACCCCCCTTTCTTGTAGATCGTGGGCAGTGCGATCCCCAAGGGTCGGAGGGGGTGGGGCATTGTTGCGATGCGCAGGGGGGGACGACCATTGTTGCGATGCGCAGGGGGGGACGACCATTGTTGCGATGCGCAGGGGGGGGGGGACCATTGTTGCGATGCGCAGGGGGGGGGACCATTGTTGCGATGCGCAGGGGGGGGGACCATTGTTGCGATGCGCAGGGGGGGGGACCATTGTTGCGATGCGCAGGGGGGGGGACCATTGTTGCGATGCGCAGGGGGGGGGACCATTGTTGCGATGCGCAGGGGGGGGGACCATTGTTGCGATGCGCAGGGGGGGGGACCATTGTTGCGATGCGCAGGGGGGGGGACCATTGTTGCGATGCGCAGGGGGGGGACCATTGTTGCGATGCGCAGGGGGGGGGACCATTGTTGCGATGCGCAGGGGGGGGGACCATTGTTGCGATGCGCAGGGGGGGGGACCATTGTTGCGATGCGCAGGGGGGGGGACCATTGTTGCGATGCGCAGGGGGGACGACCATTGTTGCGATGCGCAGGGGGGACGACCATTGTTGCGATGCGCAGGGGGGACGACCATTGTTGCGATGCGCAGGGGGGACGACCATTGTTGCGATGCGCAGGGGGGACGACCATTGTTGCGATGCGCAGGGGGGACGACCATTGTTGCGATGCGCAGGGGGGACGACCATTGTTGCGATGCGCAGGGGGGACGACCATTGTTGCGATGCGCAGGGGGGACGACCATTGTTGCGATGCGCAGGGGGGACGACCATTGTTGCGATGCGCAGGGGGGACGACCATTGTTGCGATGCGCAGGGGGGACGACCATTGTTGCGATGCGCAGGGGGGACGACCATTGTTGCGATGCGCAGGGGGGACGACCATTGTTGCGATGCGCAGGGGGGGACGACCATTGTTGCGATGCGCAGGGGGGGACGACCATTGTTGCGATGCGCAGGGGGGGACGACCATTGTTGCGATGCGCAGGGGGGGGACGACCATTGTTGCGATGCGCAGGGGGGACGACCATTGTTGCGATGCGCAGGGGGGACGACCATTGTTGCGATGCGCAGGGGGGACGACCATTGTTGCGATGCGCAGGGGGGGACCATTGTTGCGATGCGCAGGGGGGGACCATTGTTGCGATGCGCAGGGGGGGACCATTGTTGCGATGCGCAGGGGGGGACCATTGTTGCGATGCGCAGGGGGGGACCATTGTTGCGATGCGCAGGGGGGGACCATTGTTGCGATGCGCAGGGGGGGACCATTGTTGCGATGCGCAGGGGGGGACCATTGTTGCGATGCGCAGGGGGGGACCATTGTTGCGATGCGCAGGGGGGGACCATTGTTGCGATGCGCAGGGGGGGACCATTGTTGCGATGCGCAGGGGGGGACCATTGTTGCGATGCGCAGGGGGGGACCATTGTTGCGATGCGCAGGGGGGGACCATTGTTGCGATGCGCAGGGGGGGACCATTGTTGCGATGCGCAGGGGGGGACCATTGTTGCGATGCGCAGGGGGGGACCATTGTTGCGATGCGCAGGGGGGGACCATTGTTGCGATGCGCAGGGGGGGACCATTGTTGCGATGCGCAGGGGGGGACCATTGTTGCGATGCGCAGGGGGGGACCATTGTTGCGATGCGCAGGGGGGGACCATTGTTGCGATGCGCAGGGGGGGACCATTGTTGCGATGCGCAGGGGGGGACCATTGTTGCGATGCGCAGGGGGGGACCATTGTTGCGATGCGCAGGGGGGGACCATTGTTGCGATGCGCAGGGGGGGACCATTGTTGCGATGCGCAGGGGGGGACCATTGTTGCGATGCGCAGGGGGGGACCATTGTTGCGATGCGCAGGGGGGGACCATTGTTGCGATGCGCAGGGGGGGACCATTGTTGCGATGCGCAGGGGGGGACCATTGTTGCGATGCGCAGGGGGGGACCATTGTTGCGATGCGCAGGGGGGGACCATTGTTGCGATGCGCAGGGGGGGACCATTGTTGCGATGCGCAGGGGGGGACCATTGTTGCGATGCGCAGGGGGGGACCATTGTTGCGATGCGCAGGGGGGGACCATTGTTGCGATGCGCAGGGGGGGACCATTGTTGCGATGCGCAGGGGGGGACCATTGTTGCGATGCGCAGGGGGGGACCATTGTTGCGATGCGCAGGGGGGGACCATTGTTGCGATGCGCAGGGGGGGACCATTGTTGCGATGCGCAGGGGGGGACCATTGTTGCGATGCGCAGGGGGGGACCATTGTTGCGATGCGCAGGGGGGGACCATTGTTGCGATGCGCAGGGGGGGACCATTGTTGCGATGCGCAGGGGGGGACCATTGTTGCGATGCGCAGGGGGGGACCATTGTTGCGATGCGCAGGGGGGGACCATTGTTGCGATGCGCAGGGGGGGACCATTGTTGCGATGCGCAGGGGGGGACCATTGTTGCGATGCGCAGGGGGGGACCATTGTTGCGATGCGCAGGGGGGGACCATTGTTGCGATGCGCAGGGGGGGACCATTGTTGCGATGCGCAGGGGGGGACCATTGTTGCGATGCGCAGGGGGGGACCATTGTTGCGATGCGCAGGGGGGGACCATTGTTGCGATGCGCAGGGGGGGACCATTGTTGCGATGCGCAGGGGGGGACCATTGTTGCGATGCGCAGGGGGGGACCATTGTTGCGATGCGCAGGGGGGGACCATTGTTGCGATGCGCAGGGGGGGACCATTGTTGCGATGCGCAGGGGGGGACCATTGTTGCGATGCGCAGGGGGGGACCATTGTTGCGATGCGCAGGGGGGGACCATTGTTGCGATGCGCAGGGGGGGACCATTGTTGCGATGCGCAGGGGGGGACCATTGTTGCGATGCGCAGGGGGGGACCATTGTTGCGATGCGCAGGGGGGGACCATTGTTGCGATGCGCAGGGGGGGACCATTGTTGCGATGCGCAGGGGGGGACCATTGTTGCGATGCGCAGGGGGGGACCATTGTTGCGATGCGCAGGGGGGGACCATTGTTGCGATGCGCAGGGGGGGACCATTGTTGCGATGCGCAGGGGGGGACCATTGTTGCGATGCGCAGGGGGGGACCATTGTTGCGATGCGCAGGGGGGGACCATTGTTGCGATGCGCAGGGGGGGACCATTGTTGCGATGCGCAGGGGGGGACCATTGTTGCGATGCGCAGGGGGGGACCATTGTTGCGATGCGCAGGGGGGGACCATTGTTGCGATGCGCAGGGGGGGACCATTGTTGCGATGCGCAGGGGGGGACCATTGTTGCGATGCGCAGGGGGGGACCATTGTTGCGATGCGCAGGGGGGGACCATTGTTGCGATGCGCAGGGGGGGACCATTGTTGCGATGCGCAGGGGGGGACCATTGTTGCGATGCGCAGGGGGGGACCATTGTTGCGATGCGCAGGGGGGGACCATTGTTGCGATGCGCAGGGGGGGACCATTGTTGCGATGCGCAGGGGGGGACCATTGTTGCGATGCGCAGGGGGGGACCATTGTTGCGATGCGCAGGGGGGGACCATTGTTGCGATGCGCAGGGGGGGACCATTGTTGCGATGCGCAGGGGGGGACCATTGTTGCGATGCGCAGGGGGGGACCATTGTTGCGATGCGCAGGGGGGGACCATTGTTGCGATGCGCAGGGGGGGACCATTGTTGCGATGCGCAGGGGGGGACCATTGTTGCGATGCGCAGGGGGGGACCATTGTTGCGATGCGCAGGGGGGGACCATTGTTGCGATGCGCAGGGGGGGACCATTGTTGCGATGCGCAGGGGGGGACCATTGTTGCGATGCGCAGGGGGGGACCATTGTTGCGATGCGCAGGGGGGGACCATTGTTGCGATGCGCAGGGGGGGACCATTGTTGCGATGCGCAGGGGGGGACCATTGTTGCGATGCGCAGGGGGGGACCATTGTTGCGATGCGCAGGGGGGGACCATTGTTGCGATGCGCAGGGGGGGACCATTGTTGCGATGCGCAGGGGGGGACCATTGTTGCGATGCGCAGGGGGGGACCATTGTTGCGATGCGCAGGGGGGGACCATTGTTGCGATGCGCAGGGGGGGACCATTGTTGCGATGCGCAGGGGGGGACCATTGTTGCGATGCGCAGGGGGGGACCATTGTTGCGATGCGCAGGGGGGGACCATTGTTGCGATGCGCAGGGGGGGACCATTGTTGCGATGCGCAGGGGGGGACCATTGTTGCGATGCGCAGGGGGGGACCATTGTTGCGATGCGCAGGGGGGGACCATTGTTGCGATGCGCAGGGGGGGACCATTGTTGCGATGCGCAGGGGGGGACCATTGTTGCGATGCGCAGGGGGGGACCATTGTTGCGATGCGCAGGGGGGGACCATTGTTGCGATGCGCAGGGGGGGACCATTGTTGCGATGCGCAGGGGGGGACCATTGTTGCGATGCGCAGGGGGGGACCATTGTTGCGATGCGCAGGGGGGGACCATTGTTGCGATGCGCAGGGGGGGACCATTGTTGCGATGCGCAGGGGGGGACCATTGTTGCGATGCGCAGGGGGGGACCATTGTTGCGATGCGCAGGGGGGGACCATTGTTGCGATGCGCAGGGGGGGACCATTGTTGCGATGCGCAGGGGGGGACCATTGTTGCGATGCGCAGGGGGGGACCATTGTTGCGATGCGCAGGGGGGGACCATTGTTGCGATGCGCAGGGGGGGACCATTGTTGCGATGCGCAGGGGGGGACCATTGTTGCGATGCGCAGGGGGGGACCATTGTTGCGATGCGCAGGGGGGGACCATTGTTGCGATGCGCAGGGGGGGACCATTGTTGCGATGCGCAGGGGGGGACCATTGTTGCGATGCGCAGGGGGGGACCATTGTTGCGATGCGCAGGGGGGGACCATTGTTGCGATGCGCAGGGGGGGACCATTGTTGCGATGCGCAGGGGGGGACCATTGTTGCGATGCGCAGGGGGGGACCATTGTTGCGATGCGCAGGGGGGGACCATTGTTGCGATGCGCAGGGGGGGACCATTGTTGCGATGCGCAGGGGGGGACCATTGTTGCGATGCGCAGGGGGGGACCATTGTTGCGATGCGCAGGGGGGGACCATTGTTGCGATGCGCAGGGGGGGACCATTGTTGCGATGCGCAGGGGGGGACCATTGTTGCGATGCGCAGGGGGGGACCATTGTTGCGATGCGCAGGGGGGGACCATTGTTGCGATGCGCAGGGGGGGACCATTGTTGCGATGCGCAGGGGGGGACCATTGTTGCGATGCGCAGGGGGGGACCATTGTTGCGATGCGCAGGGGGGGACCATTGTTGCGATGCGCAGGGGGGGACCATTGTTGCGATGCGCAGGGGGGGACCATTGTTGCGATGCGCAGGGGGGGACCATTGTTGCGATGCGCAGGGGGGGACCATTGTTGCGATGCGCAGGGGGGGACCATTGTTGCGATGCGCAGGGGGGGACCATTGTTGCGATGCGCAGGGGGGGACCATTGTTGCGATGCGCAGGGGGGGACCATTGTTGCGATGCGCAGGGGGGGACCATTGTTGCGATGCGCAGGGGGGGACCATTGTTGCGATGCGCAGGGGGGGACCATTGTTGCGATGCGCAGGGGGGGACCATTGTTGCGATGCGCAGGGGGGGACCATTGTTGCGATGCGCAGGGGGGGACCATTGTTGCGATGCGCAGGGGGGGACCATTGTTGCGATGCGCAGGGGGGGACCATTGTTGCGATGCGCAGGGGGGGACCATTGTTGCGATGCGCAGGGGGGGACCATTGTTGCGATGCGCAGGGGGGGACCATTGTTGCGATGCGCAGGGGGGGACCATTGTTGCGATGCGCAGGGGGGGACCATTGTTGCGATGCGCAGGGGGGGACCATTGTTGCGATGCGCAGGGGGGGACCATTGTTGCGATGCGCAGGGGGGGACCATTGTTGCGATGCGCAGGGGGGGACCATTGTTGCGATGCGCAGGGGGGGACCATTGTTGCGATGCGCAGGGGGGGACCATTGTTGCGATGCGCAGGGGGGGACCATTGTTGCGATGCGCAGGGGGGGACCATTGTTGCGATGCGCAGGGGGGGACCATTGTTGCGATGCGCAGGGGGGGACCATTGTTGCGATGCGCAGGGGGGGACCATTGTTGCGATGCGCAGGGGGGGACCATTGTTGCGATGCGCAGGGGGGGACCATTGTTGCGATGCGCAGGGGGGGACCATTGTTGCGATGCGCAGGGGGGGACCATTGTTGCGATGCGCAGGGGGGGACCATTGTTGCGATGCGCAGGGGGGGACCATTGTTGCGATGCGCAGGGGGGGACCATTGTTGCGATGCGCAGGGGGGGACCATTGTTGCGATGCGCAGGGGGGGACCATTGTTGCGATGCGCAGGGGGGGACCATTGTTGCGATGCGCAGGGGGGGACCATTGTTGCGATGCGCAGGGGGGGACCATTGTTGCGATGCGCAGGGGGGGACCATTGTTGCGATGCGCAGGGGGGGACCATTGTTGCGATGCGCAGGGGGGGACCATTGTTGCGATGCGCAGGGGGGGACCATTGTTGCGATGCGCAGGGGGGGACCATTGTTGCGATGCGCAGGGGGGGACCATTGTTGCGATGCGCAGGGGGGGACCATTGTTGCGATGCGCAGGGGGGGACCATTGTTGCGATGCGCAGGGGGGGACCATTGTTGCGATGCGCAGGGGGGGACCATTGTTGCGATGCGCAGGGGGGGACCATTGTTGCGATGCGCAGGGGGGGACCATTGTTGCGATGCGCAGGGGGGGACCATTGTTGCGATGCGCAGGGGGGGACCATTGTTGCGATGCGCAGGGGGGGACCATTGTTGCGATGCGCAGGGGGGGACCATTGTTGCGATGCGCAGGGGGGGACCATTGTTGCGATGCGCAGGGGGGGACCATTGTTGCGATGCGCAGGGGGGGACCATTGTTGCGATGCGCAGGGGGGGACCATTGTTGCGATGCGCAGGGGGGGACCATTGTTGCGATGCGCAGGGGGGGACCATTGTTGCGATGCGCAGGGGGGGACCATTGTTGCGATGCGCAGGGGGGACCATTGTTGCGATGCGCAGGGGGGACCATTGTTGCGATGCGCAGGGGGGACCATTGTTGCGATGCGCAGGGGGGACCATTGTTGCGATGCGCAGGGGGGACCATTGTTGCGATGCGCAGGGGGGACCATTGTTGCGATGCGCAGGGGGGACCATTGTTGCGATGCGCAGGGGGGACCATTGTTGCGATGCGCAGGGGGGACCATTGTTGCGATGCGCAGGGGGGACCATTGTTGCGATGCGCAGGGGGGACCATTGTTGCGATGCGCAGGGGGGACCATTGTTGCGATGCGCAGGGGGACATGGGTGGGGCATTGCTGCAATCCTCAAGGGACGGAGGGGGGGCCGCGCTGCGATCGACAAGGGGACGGGCGCTGCGATCGACAAGGGGACGGGCGCTGCGATCGACAAGGGGACGGGCGCTGCGATCGACAAGGGGACGGGCGCTGCGATCGACAAGGGGACGGGCGCTGCGATCGACAAGGGGACGGGCGCTGCGATCGACAAGGGGACGGGCGCTGCGATCGACAAGGGGACGGGCGCTGCGATCGACAAGGGGACGGGCGCTGCGATCGACAAGGGGACGGGCGCTGCGATCGACAAGGGGACGGGCGCTGCGATCGACAAGGGGACGGGCGCTGCGATCGACAAGGGGACGGGCGCTGCGATCCACAAAGGGGGGCGCTGCGATCCCCAAGGGACGGAGGGAGGGGCGGGCGCTGCGATCCACAAAGGGGGCGGGGAGACGTTGCGATTCACAAAGGGGACGTGCGCTGCGATCCACAAAGGGGACTGGGGGGGGAGGCGTTGCGATCCACAAAGTGGGCGGGGAGACGTTGCGATTCAAAAAAGGGGACGTGTGCTGCGATCCACAAAGGGGGCGGGGGGACGTGTGCTGCGATCCACAAAGGGGGCGGGGGGACGTGTGCTGCGATCCACAAAGGGGGCGGGGGGACGTGTGCTGCGATCCACAAAGGGGGCGGGGGGACGTGTGCTGCGATCCACAAAGGGGGCGGGGGGACGTGTGCTGCGATCCACAAAGGGGGCGGGGGGACGTGTGCTGCGATCCACAAAGGGGGCGGGGGGACGTGTGCTGCGATCCACAAAGGGGGCGGGGGGACGTGTGCTGCGATCCACAAAGGGGGCGGGGGGACGTGTGCTGCGATCCACAAAGGGGGCGGGGGGACGTGTGCTGCGATCCACAAAGGGGGCGGGGGGACGTGTGCTGCGATCCACAAAGGGGGCGGGGGGACGTGTGCTGCGATCCACAAAGGGGGCGGGGGGACGTGTGCTGCGATCCACAAAGGGGGCGGGGGGACGTGTGCTGCGATCCACAAAGGGGGCGGGGGGACGTGTGCTGCGATCCACAAAGGGGGCGGGGGGACGTGTGCTGCGATCCACAAAGGGGGCGGGGGGACGTGTGCTGCGATCCACAAAGGGGGCGGGGGGACGTGTGCTGCGATCCACAAAGGGGGCGGGGGGACGTGTGCTGCGATCCACAAAGGGGGCGGGGGGACGTGTGCTGCGATCCACAAAGGGGGCGGGGGGAGGCGTTGCGATCCACAAAGGGGGCGGGGGGAGGCGTTGCGATCCACAAAGGGGGCGGGGGGAGGCGTTGCGATCCACAAAGGGGGCGGGGGGAGGCGTTGCGATCCACAAAGGGGGCGGGGGGAGGCGTTGCGATCCACAAAGGGGGCGGGGGGAGGCGTTGCGATCCACAAAGGGGGCGGGGGGAGGCGTTGCGATCCACAAAGGGGGCGGGGGGAGGCGTTGCGATCCACAAAGGGGGCGGGGGGAGGCGTTGCGATCCACAAAGGGGGCGGGGGGAGGCGTTGCGATCCACAAAGGGGGCGGGGGGAGGCGTTGCGATCCACAAAGGGGGCGGGGGGAGGCGTTGCGATCCACAAAGGGGGCGGGGGGAGGCGTTGCGATCCACAAAGGGGGCGGGGGGAGGCGTTGCGATCCACAAAGGGGGCGGGGGGAGGCGTTGCGATCCACAAAGGGGGCGGGGGGAGGCGTTGCGATCCACAAAGGGGGCGGGGGGAGGCGTTGCGATCCACAAAGGGGGCGGGGGGAGGCGTTGCGATCCACAAAGGGGGCGGGGGGAGGCGTTGCGATCCACAAAGGGGGCGGGGGGAGGCGTTGCGATCCACAAAGGGGGCGGGGGGAGGCGTTGCGATCCACAAAGGGGGCGGGGGGAGGCGTTGCGATCCACAAAGGGGGCGGGGGGAGGCGTTGCGATCCACAAAGGGGGCGGGGGGAGGCGTTGCGATCCACAAAGGGGGCGGGGGGAGGCGTTGCGATCCACAAAGGGGGCGGGGGGAGGCGTTGCGATCCACAAAGGGGGCGGGGGGAGGCGTTGCGATCCACAAAGGGGGCGGGGGGAGGCGTTGCGATCCACAAAGGGGGCGGGGGGAGGCGTTGCGATCCACAAAGGGGGCGGGGGGAGGCGTTGCGATCCACAAAGGGGGCGGAGAGACGTTGCGATCCACAAAGGGGGCGGAGAGACGTTGCGATTCACAAAGGGGACGTGCGCTGCGATCCACAAAGGGGACTGGGGGGGAGGCGTTGCGATCCACAAATGGGGCGGGGGGGGGGAGGCGTTGCGATTCACAAAGGGGACGTGCGCTGCGATCCACAAAGGGGACTAGGGGGGAGGCGTTGCGATCCACAAATGGGGGGGGAGGCGTTGCGATCCACAAAGGGGACGGGGGGGGGGGAGGCGTTGCGATCCACAAAGGGGACGGGGGGGGGGGAGGCGTTGCGATCCACAAAGGGGACGGGGGGGGAGGCGTTGCGATCCACAAAGGGGACGGGGGGGGGGAGGCGTTGCGATCCACAAAGGGGACGGGGGGGGGAGGCGTTGCGATCCACAAAGGGGACGGGGGGGGGGAGGCGTTGCGATCCACAAAGGGGACGGGGGGGGAGGCGTTGCGATCCACAAAGGGGACGGGGGGGGGAGGCGTTGCGATCCACAAAGGGGACGGGGGGGGGAGGCGTTGCGATCCACAAAGGGGACGGGGGGGAGGCATTGCGATCCACAAAGGGGACGGGGGGGGGGAGGCGTTGCGATCCACAAAGGGGACGGGGGGGGGAGGCGTTGCGATCCACAAAGGGGACGGGGGGGGGAGGCGTTGCGATCCACAAAGGGGACGGGGGGGGGAGGCGTTGCGATCCACAAAGGGGACGGGGGGGGAGGCGTTGCGATCCACAAAGGGGACGGGGGGGGGAGGCGTTGCGATCCACAAAGGGGACGGGGGGGGAGGCGTTGCGATCCACCAAGGGGACGGGGGGGGAGGCGTTGCGATCCACCAAGGGGACGGGGGGGGGGAGGCGTTGCGATCCACCAAGGGGACGGGGGGGGGGAGGCGTTGCGATCCACCAAGGGGACGGGGGGGGAGGCGTTGCGATCCACCAAGGGGACGGGGGGGGGAGGCGTTGCGATCCACCAAGGGGACGGGTGGCGTTGCGATCCACCAAGGGGACGGGGGGGGAGGCGTTGCGATCCACCAAGGGGACGGGACCGCGTTGCGATCCCCAACGGGACGGGACCAAGTTGCGATCCCCAAGGGGACGGGACCAAGTTGCGATCCCCAAGGGGACGGGACCAAGTTGCGATCCCCAAGGGGACGGGACCAAGTTGCGATCCCCAAGGGGACGGGACCAAGTTGCGATCCCCAAGGGGACGGGACCAAGTTGCGATCCCCAAGGGGACGGGACCAAGTTGCGTTGGGATAATGAATTTGATTAATTCGCCCTCAAGGGCTCTCACGATTCAGTTTTTTGACAGAATCGTTGAATAGATTCTCTAGTGGCAACGTGCTGCAGGGGAAAGCTCCGCTCTGCCGCCCCGTCCTGTTTCTGCTTCCCCATGGAACTGCTGTTCCGTACTGAACAAAATGACGCAGTGCGGAAGAGCAGTTCCATGGCAGAGCAGAGACTCCTAGTATATAGCCACACAACCCCGCTGTAGATAGCACAGCCCTTGCATTTCCCACCACCAACCTCCCTTCCCTTGTAGATTGTACTCCCTTTCCTTGTAGATCGCGGGTGTTGCGATCCACAAGAGGTCAGGCGAGGGGGCCTTGTTGCGATCCCCACAGGATGGAGGGGGGGTCGCGTTGCGATCCCCAAGAGATGGAGGGGCGGGTCGCGTTGCAATCCCCAAGGGAACGGGAGTCTGCGATCCACAAGAGGACGAAGGGAGGGGACAGGCACTGCGATCCCCAAGGGTAGCCGCTGCGATCGGATAATTAATTTGATTAATTCGCCATCAAGGGCTCTCACGATTGTTTTTTACAGATCATTGAATAGGATTCTCTATTGGCGCCGTGCTGCAGCGGAAAGCTCCGCTCCGCCGCCCCGTCCTGTCTCTGCTTCCCCATGGAACTGCTGCTCCGTACTGAATAAAATGATGCAGTGCGGAACAGCAGTTCCGTGGGAAAGCAGAGCCTACTAGTATATAGCCACACCATCCCGCTGTAGATAGCACACCCCTTGCAATTCCAGCCACCAAACCCCCTCCATTGTAGATTGTACCCCCCCTTCCTTGTAGATCGTGGGCAGTGCAATCCACAAGGGGACGGGCGCTGCGATCCCCAAGGGGACAGGCGCTGCGATCCACAAAGGACGGAGGGGGTGGGTTAGATGGGCGCTGCGATCCCCAAGGAATGGGGGTGCGCCTTGTTGCGATCCCCAAGGGGACGGGCGCTGCGATCCCCAAGGGACAAAAGGGGGGACGGGACAGGCGTCTGCAATCCACAAAGGATGGGCGCTGCGATCCACAAGGGACAGAGGGGGAGGCGGGCGCTGCGATCCCCAAGGGAATGGGTGATGCGATCGGATAAATAATTTGATTCATTCGCCCTCAAGGGCTGTCACGATTCAGTTTTTTACACAATCATTGATTAGATTCTCTAGTGGCACCGTGCTGCAGCGGAAAGCTCCGCTCCGCCGCCCCGTCCTGTCTCTGCTTCCCCATGGAACTGCTGTTCCGTACTGAATAAAATGATGCAGTGCGGAACAGTAGTTCCGTGGGGAAGCAGAGACTCCTAGTATATTGCCACACCACCCTGATGTAGCTAGCACACCCCTTGCAATTCCAGCCACCAAACGCCATCCCGTGTAAATTGTACCCCCTTTTCTTGTAGATCGTGGGCAGTACGATCTTCAAGGGTCAGAAGGGGGGGGGCCTCGTTGCCATCCCCAAGGGATGGAGATGGGGGGGGGGGGGACGGGCGCTGCGATCCACAAGGGGACGGGCGCTGCGATCCACAAGGGGACGGATGGGGAGGGAGTCGTTGCGACCCACAGAGGGACGGTGCATTACGACCCACAAGGGGACGGGCGCATTACGACCCACAAGGGGCCGGGCGCATTACGACCCACAAGGGGCCGGGCGCATTACGACCCACAAGGGGACGGGCGCCTGCGATCGGATAATTAATTTGATTAATTCGTCCTCAAGGGCTCTCACGATTCAGTTTTTGACACAATCATTGATTAAATTCTCTAGTGGCACCCTGAGGCAGCGGAAAGCTCCGCTCCGCCACCCCGTCTCTGCTTCCCCATGGAACTGCTGTTCTGTACTGAATAAAATGATGCAGTGCGGAACAGCAGTTCCGTGGGGAAGCAGAGACTTCTAGTATATAGCCACACCACCCTGCTGTAGATAGCACACCCCTTGCAATTCCAGCCACCAAACGTCCTCCCTTGTAAATTGTACCCCCCTTTCTTGTAGATCGTGGGCAGTGCGATCCCCAAGGGTCGGAGGGGGTGGGGCATTGTTGCGATGCGCAGGGGGGGACCATTGTTGCGATGCGCAGGGGGGGGGACCATTGTTGCGATGCGCAGGGGGGGGACCATTGTTGCGATGCGCAGGGGGGGGACCATTGTTGCGATGCGCAGGGGGGGGACCATTGTTGCGATGCGCAGGGGGGGGACCATTGTTGCGATGCGCAGGGGGGGACCATTGTTGCGATGCGCAGGGGGGGGACCATTGTTGCGATGCGCAGGGGGGGGACCATTGTTGCGATGCGCAGGGGGGGGGACCATTGTTGCGATGCGCAGGGGGGGGACCATTGTTGCGATGCGCAGGGGGGGGGACCATTGTTGCGATGCGCAGGGGGGGGACCATTGTTGCGATGCGCAGGGGGGGGACCATTGTTGCGATGCGCAGGGGGGGGACCATTGTTGCGATGCGCAGGGGGGGGACCATTGTTGCGATGCGCAGGGGGGGGACCATTGTTGCGATGCGCAGGGGGGGGACCATTGTTGCGATGCGCAGGGGGGGGACCATTGTTGCGATGCGCAGGGGGGGACCATTGTTGCGATGCGCGGGGGGGGACCATTGTTGCGATGCGCAGGGGGGGGACCATTGTTGCGATGCGCAGGGGGGGACCATTGTTGCGATGCGCAGGGG